>NC_088870.1:23987822-24185552 GCF_032884065.1 Artemia franciscana
TTTTTTCAAAAGTTCTTAAAAACTTTAGCGTGAAGAGCGAGGTATCAAGGGTGGTGACCCCCTTATTTACGCAATAATTTCATTTTGTTTTGAGTTTTAATTTTGTTCCTGACTTTCAGATGGAAAAAGTTTTTTTCTCATTTAAATAGACATAGGAATGAAGACTTGCATTTGTTAGCCCTAAAACAGTGAGAGTAATTGCAAGGAAGGTGTAGATTTCGATATGAAAGAAATAAAGAGATGTTGAGTTTGTGTTCCAAATTTGCTATTAAAATGTTATGTTTTTATTTCGGAAAGATATAATCTTACTTACTTAGTTCCTCCTTAGCTCTTCACCTAGAGACGCATAGGGCAGCAACAGTTGTTTGCCACAACGACCTACCCTTAGCATTTAAATAGAGCTCCTCCATCAAAATCCTCTTTTAAATACCAGTGTCGAATATATAGAACTCAGCCAAATCCACCATTAGTTGCAAGTCATAAAATTTCCTATGGGCAGAGTAATATTGTCAAAGCAGCATAGCGCGTCTAATACGTATTTTATGCTGTCTACAAGAAGTCGGTTAGTTTAGATAACTAGTGGCGGCAAAAGTTAAGCATAAGCGAAAGAGCACTAAACTATTTGGAAAGGATAAATTTTCTGAAGAAGCGTGAAAATATTTAGGTCTTGATGGGTGGGGGGTCCAAAGGCCACAAGCCACCCTTCCTCCCTTTCTTGCATAAATGCCTGACCACAGTAACTGCTCCTAGCGACTAAAATGAGTATCAATACAGATAACTTGGTGCAATATTGACAATGAAAAATTTGGTGAGTCACTCTAAAATTAAAATTTTCAGGTACCTGGTGCCCCCCATCCCCGCGCCAGAAACTCCCAATTTCTTTCGTTAGAGGCTAATATGCACCTTTGCAATGCTTTGCGTAAGCCTACACCAGTCAAAATCGAGCACCCTAATTATCGTTTACGCAAAACATAAATCATATTGACTTCCCAATATGTTAAGAAACTATATAAGTCGCCTTGTGGCTGTGAGATCGTGTAATCTGCTATTGTGATGCTCAAAAAACTTCTTGTATTGGTAAATTGGGAATTATTGCCCTGCTCCGGCCAATTTTGATGCTATTTTGTTCCAACTGAGTTTTTTCCTTCCTTCTCAATTTTTAATTACTTGCAATTTTTATATTTACGAAGGTTAGATTTTTTTATCATATAATGTAAAATGTTAACATTTTAATTACTTATCTGTCGTTCGAAATATGTTGTATTAATTTTGTTAACTATATTGTTAATTGGGTTCAGCAAATATAAAATTTATAAAATACAACTAGAATTTTTTTACGAACGTTTTTGTTAGTAATAAACATACGTAAATTACGAATTAACTTACGTAATGAACTTCTATATTTGTGTACTTTTGTTACGTATATGAGGGTGTTTGCAACCTCGTCAATACCTCGCTCTTCACACTAGAGCTTGAATCTTTGTCCCAATTCTTTAAGAATGACCCCTGAATCACAAAGGCCGTAGGATAAATAGTTGAAATTACTAAAAATACTTCAGTGTAAAGAACAAGGTATTGTGAAGGAGACAAATCTCCTTATATACGTAATATTTTCTGTTCGTTTTAAGTTTTAATGCTGCTCATTACTTCCAGTTGAAAAAAAAATTATTTATTCTCTCCTTGTTTTTTTTTTTAAATAATGCTAGAAAATCCTTCATGGAAATTCTCTTTCTTCATGATAAACTCCTCCATGGAAAGATCCTCCTACATAACCCCCTCCCCCACTCACCCACACCCCAACGCGAAAAAGTCCCCCTGAAAACGTCTGTACACTTCATAATAACCATTACTGTATGTAAACAATGGTCAAAGTTTATAACTTGCAGCCCCTCCCCCGGGGACTGTGGGAGATAAAGTCGTCCCCAAAGACATAGTTATTAGGTTTTTGACTAAGCTGAACAGAATGGCTATCTCAAAATTTTGATCCGGTTACTTTGGGGAAAAATGTGCGTGGGATGGGGCCTAGATGCCCTCTTATATTTTTGGTCACTTAAAAAGCGCACTAGAACTTTTAAATTCCGTTAGAATGAGCCCTCTCGCGACATTCTAGGACCACCAGGTTGATACGATCACCCATGGAAAAAAAATAAACACCGTGATCTGTCTTCTGGCAAAAAAAAAATAAAATCCCATATTTTTGTAGATAGGAGCTTGAAACTTCTACAATAGGGTTCTCTGATACGCTGAATCTGATGGTGTGATTTTTTTAAGATTCCACGACATTTAAGGGGTGTTTCCCTCTATTTTCTAAAATAAGGCAAATTTTCTAAGGCTCGTAATATTTGATGGGTAAAACTAAATTTGATGAAACTTATATATTTAAAACCAGCATTAAAATGTGATTCTTTTGATGTAACTAATGGTATCAAAATTCCGTTTTTTAGGGTTTCAGTTTCTATTGAGCTGGGTCGCTCCTTACTACAGTTCGTTACCACGAACTGTTTGAAAACGAAATTGCTTGTATCTTTAGGTAAAGGGCTAAGACATATTTTAATATTTTCATACATGCCGACTCAGAAGGTATAGTTTTATATTGAATGCAGCATTTTTTTGCAGGAGCGGAATGGGTCACATTTTCCTAAACCATACAAATTTTTCTTACATCAGTAACTATTGAATGCGAGCAAGAACTTGGCAAATTTTGTGCATTTAAAACTTACATATTTATTCTTTTCAAACATTCGTTTCGTTTTCTGTAAAGTACAAATTATATTCTTGCCTTGGAAAGGCATAAGGGGTTTTGAGCCCTACTAATGTTAATTTCTGTTCATTTGAATTAAAATCAAGTTGCCATCAAGCTATTGGCCAATGGAAGACAAAGCCAAGACAAGTATTCTGAGTGAGAGGCAAAGCTGACATGAGGTAGATAGCCATAGAACTAAGGATGATCAAGATTTTTGGTTTGCCTCATGACGGACAATATTGACTAGACTTGTATGCAAAAAGGGGGTATACCAGTTTATGCCAGTGCCATAGGTTTGACCTAATAAAGAGCAAAGTGTTCCCCATGTACTCTACCTTTCTCCAAGAATTTTTCATATAAAACGCATGGCCATAGAAATATGGAAAAACTCAATCTATCGCAAATTCTGAGCTCTGATGCCCTTTTTAAGGGTCAAAGCTGGTTAAAGGACAGCCTGCCTTTTAGTGACCCATACGTCCCTGGGCTTCACATTGGTACCAAGTCAAAATTCTAAGATAGCCATAAAATAACAACAAGGTCAATATATATATATATATATATATATATATATATATATATATATATATATATATATATATATATATTCTTACCAACTTATCCAAAATTGGCATAGGGGAAAGATAGAACCAATCCCATGTCGTGTAGACGTTGTTACGTTCGGATTTCGTCACTGATAGGTCTATACATCACCTTCGCTATTCAAGGAATATTAATAGTTTGTTTACTCCATCGGTGAGATCTGACTTTGATCCATCAACTGCTTTTCATATAGTTTGGAACAGCCTACCTGATTCAGCTCAAGAATGTCACTCTTTTGGTAGTTTCAAAAGAATTTTGAAAAAAAAATTAATGTTCTGATTTTTTATGTTTAAAATTTTTTTAATGTCGTCCCGACTGACCACTTCTAATGCTCAAAAATTCAGCTACCTCCTCCCCTCTCTTTTTTGAATTTATATGTTCAATTGCTTTGGTATGTTTTTCTCTTTTTTTCATATTATATTCATTTGTTAATTGATTTTAGTACATAAGCAGATATATCATTATTTTGTTTTTGTTGTTTTTCATTTCTTTTTTTTTACTATATTCATTTTTTTTCCAATTCCTTTATTAACTGATTTTGCTATGTAAGCATATATGTCATTGTTTTGTTGTTTGTCGTTCCCTTTTTTACCTTCTTTTGATTTTGTTCTATATTTATTAATGTAATGTTTAGTCTCCCACCATCACAAGCCAAAGAGCCTTTGTGTGGGTCTAAAGCTTTGTAATTTTTCTTTATTTTCTCTTAATAAACTGATTGATTGATTCAACTCAGAGGTATATTTTGCTTTTAAGGTAGCCAAGTACCCATATATTGATGACTACAGAGAAACAGTTAATGAGCTGGATGAAAAGGAGTATGTAAGCCTTCGTTTAGTTTTGTGTGAAGTTAGGAATCATTATTCCTCTCTTCATGATATCATCACTAAGAACTTCGATAAAATCAAGAAACCCAGAAGCTCCAACGTAACCAGTTTGTATTGATTTTGGATCTTTTTTATTTTCATTTCTGTCTTGTTTTCTATTTAAATTCTCAATAAAATTATAGACAGATAACATCTCTTTGAAAACTAGAAATAAATGTTAAAATTAGATATCTTAAACACAGCTCCTTCTGAAGGAAGTGGATTTCTCTGAGTACATGCAAAATGAAACAGCAGTTTTGAATGACTTTGTCTCAGATCAAACAAAGACCGGTTTATGTTGCACTTGCTGCATCAGAGGAAGAAAAAAGGCAGTTTTTTTTATCAGGTGTTGGAATAAAACTAAAATCTGGGTGTTCCAGGTTTGTTCTTCTATAAACAAAAATACCGTACATGATAGTGACAAAAAGAGGAAAAAGAAAGAGGGATAGAGCTAAAAAAAAATGTCATCGAAGTTCTAGGCTAAAGCTCTGTCAAATTGAAAAGCTATCAAAAATCTACACATCTCTCCCCTTGCCTTCCCAGAATTCTGGATCCAAAAAAACTGCATTATTTCGTACAAGTTCAGCTCTGTCAGCTATTTAGAGTAAGACGGCCAAGTTCGAATAAGTGACTAAGTAACTTCTGAACTTCAGAACTATTTTTATTGTAAAAAAAAAAAAAAAATCTGGTTGCTCTTCGTCCGTTGAAAAAGGGTCCCAAGGGTGAACTCTCTTTCTTCTGTTTCTTTCGCTTTTGACATATACCCCCCCCCCCCCACTATTAGCAAGTACACAGTGAGTTCACTAGTTTTTGGATATGGAGATTAAAGGCGAGGATTTCGTTCTTCAGTCAGGATTTGTATATGTATGATCATACTCCTCCGTGTTTTTCTAAGAGGTAGGAAGTTGGATGGCTACTTAATGAATTCTCAGAATCTGTTAAAATAGTCCCATCTTTGCCTTTCCCGTTACAGTTGGGTTCATAATATATACGAGGCGTGTTTTTTTTAATTAAGGTCTGTTTGATCATAAGTACGCAACGAATGATCATTTAAAAAAATTATATTTATTTTCAAAAAGTACACACTTTACTCTATTTAACAGCATATTTGCGAAGTTTGTTGTGACAATTATCATACCTCTCACCTAATTCTAAAGTAACCTCCGCTCTAAAGTTCCGCTAACCAGTTTTTGGTACATAAGCAACCAAAAAATCCTATTGGCCGTCCATTACTGCCGAAATTCTCGAAGTCGAAGAGTAAGGCATAAGCAAAGAGGTGCTTATGTTTCAAAGCTATGATTATGCAAGCAATATGTGTTGTATTCGACAGGGTGTCCAGGAACACGTATGAGCCGAATCGGGAAGACAAGTACGCTAAATTCGATTCATGGTTCATAGAGAGAATTTCATTGTGGAACACGCCTGCAGCAACACCTCCATAGTCCAAAAATGTTTGAAATCTTACAGGAAATGAACGAGCTATTACTTAGAAACGAGCAGTTGAGAGTGATGAATCGACAATGAAGCTTAAAAATCTTTCAATGACAAGATGGACATCCAGGTCAGAGATTTCGACAGCGTTTTGGACCAGCTTTGACTGGTTTTATTTTATTCTCATTTTTATGTTCATACCTCAAGTCCTCTTTAGAACGAAGATTTATGCAGAAAAGCTTCAGTTTGGATAGCTTGATTGGAAACTCAAAATACAGGGCAACACACGGGATCTTATATGCTCTCCTCCGAGATTGATCACAATAGAAAGAAATCAAAGCATGAAAAGCAGCAGTGGAAAAAATTGCTTTACTAGCCAAAGACAAGTTCCAACTTAAATAACATTCTAGGCATCCACCCGCTCATTCTCCAGAGGCAATTTCTAATCTTGGAGCCGACCCGCGGGATGACTGGAAATTGTTTAGTGCCAAGGAACTCTGCAAGGTCCTTAGAGCCCTAGTGAACGGCTTAGACGATGCAATCCATGATAACTCCTCATTTCTGAAGCCAGCTTACCCAAGTCTACTAGGCAAAATGAACGAAAGCTAAAAACCTAGATTTCACTGAACTCATGCTAAAGCTATTGTCCATGACTGAAGTCGAAAGCTGTAAATTCATTGATCACACCATCTTTGAGACCATGTTCCGAGAAATTTCTGCAGTTAAATTAGTCTTCCTGACTCTTTAGTCAATTTACCAGTGGATTGTGATAGCATCACCAATTTTGGCCCTGATGATAAAATGTTTCAGCAAACTGAAACTGGTCATGACATGTTTACGTACAACGATGGACAAAGAATGTTTCGATCTCCTCGTCATGATGTGCCTTAAGACTGCCGAGCCAAGACGTTTGACTTCTTAAATGAAGTTCGTGTGTTGTATTTTCTTCATTCTGTGTTTTGTCTGTATATTCTAACTGAAATTGCCAATTTCTCACTTCTAAGCTCTGTTTGTATATAAATCATATTATCGCTTTATTCCTCTTTAGTTACTCCTTTCTCCACTAAATCATTAAACAGTTCTACCCATGCTTCTTACGAGAATCTGACCTGAGAGGTTAATTTTCTTCAAGCTATATGATGCTTTGGGTTGAACTCTCAAGTTTTGAATTCGAAACGGACATTATGCTAATTATTGAAAAAAAAACAGGCGGTAAAAATGACCAACCAGTCAGTGAAATCCATAGTTCCCCCAAAACATTTTGGCTAGTAACGCCCCTGCCCACCCCTCTTACATATTTGCCTGTTTCTGATAGTAACTCATCGGGATGCATACAACTTTATTTAAAATATCTACTTTGCAAAGGTAAAATGACATTGCATAGTTTGATTAAAAGCAACTAAGAATTTGTTTACAATTGAATTCCAAAATGAACTTGCCAATTATAAATCTTTGGCAGTCTTTTCAATAAGAAAACTTCTTTGCGTCATCCATCTAATATTTATTAGACGCTATGTATCTACTTTTTGGCAAAATTCAAAATATAAAGCAATAAACGTTTATCCCTATTATTCCAGTTCAGTAGAAAAATGAAAAAAGACTTTCATTACTAAGAATTCTGACAATAAGAGGAAAAGAAGCAATGAAACAGTTTATTAACACTTTATCAGTCAGCAAATAATTAGGTACAAGGAAATATCAGTTTCTATTATTTAGGACCCAACATATTCTCAGGTCGCACCCATTTGGCAAAATCTTCTTCAGACACATAGCCCAGATCCATTGCAGCCTTTTTCAAAGTAGTGCCTTCTTTATGTGCTTTTTTAGCGATCTGAGCGGCTTTATCATAGCCAATATACGGATTCAGAGCTGTAACTAACATAAGCGACTGATGAAGAAGTTTGTCAATATTATCTCTATTAGCATCAATGCCATCAACACAGTTTGTGGTAAAGGTTTTGGAGCTATCTCCAATTAGACGGATAGAACGTAAAACGTTAGCAACTATCATGGGTTTAAAAACATTTAGCTCAAAGTGTCCCAAGCTACCACCAACAGTGGCTGCTACATGGTTTCCCATCACCTGGGCAGCTACCATAGTGATTGCTTCACATTGAGTTGGATTTACTTTTCCAGGCATAATGCTACTACCTGGCTCGTTTTCTGGAAGAGCAAGTTCTCCAAGCCCACATCTAGGGCCAGAAGCAAGTAAACGAATATCATTAGCAATTTTCATAAGACTGGTAGCTATAGTATTCAAACTTCCAGAGAATTGGATGAGTGCATCATGAGCAGCTAGTGCTTCAAATTTATTTGGGGCGGTCACAAACGGTAGCCCAGTTAGTTCAGCAACTTTTGCAGCAACAGCTTCATCATAACCCTTAGGTGCATTGAGCCCAGTTCCAACAGCAGTACCTCCAATAGCAAGCATGTACACATGTGGCAAGCTAACTCTTATTCTTTCAATACCAAAGGCTATTTGTTGGGCAAACCCACTAAACTCTTGACCCAAAGTAAGGGGTGTTGCATCTTGAGTGTGTGTTCTGCCTATTTTGATTATGTCAGCAAAATCTTCAGATTTTTTCTTCAAGGCATCATGGAGCATTTGAAGGTTGGGAAGCAGAACATTCTGAGTTTCTACAGCAACAGCAATGTGCATTGCTGTAGGAAATGTGTCATTTGAGCTTTGGCTTTTGTTTACGTGATCATTGGGATGAACTGGCTTTTTACTTCCAAGTTCTCCACCGAGCAGTTCAATAGCTCTGTTGCTTATCACTTCATTAGCATTCATGTTGCTCTGAGTACCAGAACCAGTTTGCCAGATACTTAGAGGAAAGTGTTTTTCATACAAAGAGCCATCAATAACCTCATCAGCAGCTTTAGATATAGCATTGGCCACTTCTTGGTCAAGTCCAAAATTTCTATTGACTTCAGCACATGCCTTTTTCAGAACACCAAGAGCTTTAATTACAGGTAGTGGCATTCGTTCACAATCGCCACCAATAGGGAAGTTCATTGTAGATCGAACGGTTTGTGCTCCATAGTACCTGTCTGCTGGTACCTGAAGTTCACCAAAAGTGTCAGACTCTAACCTGAAAATAAGAAAAATAACGTTGGTGCTAATTAATGTTATGTTCTATTAATTATTAGCACAGTTAGATTCTAAGCTAGACTTAAGCGTGGAAGTAAGCTTTTTATTTCAGAAATGCACAAAGACTTACAAATGCATGCATACTCTTCTAATGATAAACAAACAAAAGTTTCTTACTAGTACTTTCCTAGATGGACTTTTTGTTGACTGTTCCCTTTCTCTAGTTCATTTATTAGCTTATTTTGTCTATTCCATAGTTATTCGACCTTTGAAGTATATTGAGTAAAATGGCTATTTCAAAATTTCGATTGGATGACTTTGGGGGAGGGGGCAAACTGTGCTCTAATCTTTAGGGTCACTTAAAACGGGCTCTAGAAATTTTAATTTCCGTTCGAATGAGCCATTAAATATCTCTCAATGATATTCTGGTAACCCGCTAGCCTGGTAGAAGAAAAAAGGAAACACATCAGTGCTACTCATGCAGAAAGAATTTATGTCCTTGTTTTTCAAGGTGAGGCAGTGTAACTATTCAGTCAGAATTTTCGACCATACAGATTCCAATGGTGAAATTTTTATTCCCACCTGAAGTATCAAAGTAACAATAAGCAGCATGCATAAATTAAAGCCCTCGCCCCGTAAATCAAAGTTGCCCTGTAAAACAGTAAATCCAAGCATCAAAGTTAACAAAGTAACAATAAGCAACTTGCAGAACTCATAGCCCTTTGCACTGGGAGCTGATACGTCCTCAAGCCACAGCTTATAACCCTTGCCCCCCAGGCTCTTGGGGGTTGTGTCAACCCTAAAAACATTGTCATGTGATCTTTTGACTATTTTGTACAAAATGACTATCCAAAAATTTCGACTGGATGCATTTGGGGAAAAGACGACGGGGGGCAGGTCTGTTACCCTCAGATGAATCTTGACTCTTAAAATGGCAACTAGTCTTTCAATTTCCAATCAAATGATCCTCCTCCAAGGTTTATACAAGCGCCTTTCAATATAAACCTTAAATGCCCCCAGCTTATAACTTACAACCCATACCCCAGACTATGCAGGCTTGTAACATCCCTGGAGGCATTGTTACATGATTTTTCGATAATTTTGAACAAAATGGTTATCTCGAAATTTCGACCGGATATATTTGGGGAAAAGAGGGCGCGGGGGAAGCTGGTTGTCCTCCAATCCCTTTTGACTCTTAAAAAAGAACTATAACTTTCAATTTCAAATCAACTAAGCTATTTCTAATGATCTTTGACTGTTTCAAACAAAATTGTTATCTCAGACGTTCGAATGGATACATTTGGGGAAAAGTGGACTGAGGGGGCTGTTGCCTTCCAATCAATTTTGACTTAAAAAATTAGCTTTCTCCAAAGTTTATAAAACTACCCCTTCCATAAAAACAACCTTAGATGCCGCAGGGCATAACTTACAACCTTTGCCCCAAGGTTTGGGGGGCTGTGTCAACCCCAGAGGCACTATTATATCACATGAAGAATTTTTAGCAAAATTGTTAACTCAAAATTTCCATTGGATGCATTTGGGGAAAATAAGCCCTGGGGGGGGCTTGTTGCCCAACGATCATTTTGACTCTTAAAAATGAAACTAGAACTTTCATTTTCTAATCAAATAAGCCCCCTCCAAAGTTTATACAACCACCCCTTCCATAAAATCCTTATATGCCCCCGGGCTTTGAGGGTTATGTCAACGCTAAAAGTTTTTGTTACATGATCTTTAGTCTGTTTGGAACAAAATGGCTATTTCAAAAATTTGATCAGATGTATTTGGGGAAGAGGGCATGGGGGAGATAGCTGCCCTCTGATTAGTTTTGATTCTTAAAAGATAACTATAACTTTCCATTTCCAATCAAATGAATCGCCTCCAAAGTTCATACAACCACCCTTCCATAAAAACCTAATATGCCCTCGAGCACAACACTTGCCCCCGGATTCAAAAAGCTGTGGTTTCCCCAAACATTTTTGTTACTTAACGTTAGGACCATTTTGAACAAAATTTCTATCTCAGCATTTTGACTGGCGTGAGGGAGGTCTAGTTGCCCTCAATCAATTTTGACTCGTAAAAAGGGAACTAAAATTTCCAATTTCGAATCAAATGAGCCCCCTTCAAAGTTTATAAAACCACCCCTTCCATATAAAATACCTCTGGAAAAAATATAAGTAATTAAACATTAATGCCTTATAGCCTTTAGGATAGGCATAATTTGAAACATATAAAATTCACTAAATTTAATGTTACCCACCAAGTGCTACAATCCTGGAAAAAAATGCCTAATTGTAGAAAAAGGGGGAAATACCCCCTAAAAGTCAACGAACCTTAATATGAATCGCACCACCAGATTTAATGTAACAAAGAATCCCACTGCACACGTTTCAAGCTCCCGTTCGCAAAAATGTGAAATTCTGTCGTTTCTTTTTTTCAAAAGAAAGACCATGGCTGAGTGTTCATTGTTTTTTTTTCTAGGTGTGATCGTATGGAACCAAAGTTCCTAGAATATCGGGAGAGGGCTCATTCGGATGGAAATTAAAAGTTTTAGCGCTGTTTAAAAATATTAACTATTATTGGACTTCTAAATTGTTTGCGTTTGCTCACACCGAGGCATATTGTGCATAGATAATGGCATAAATTGTCATTATAAATTATTTTGATTTATCACATCTTTTTAACAGTCATTTTGCTGAAAAGGATATACCTTTTGTAAAGCTAAATCCTGTGCTCCTTAAGGCAAAGTCCTCGTGAACACTGGCTGTTGGTATGTCTCTGTTGTGGAGCTACATCCCTCTCCATCATCTGTCGAAATCTTCCTCATAAAACGTATTGTGTTTCTCTCCCTGTTTATATGTTCTGAAATTTTGACATGGCCATGTCCCCATGCATGACTCCTGAGTGCTGAGACGCCCAATATTACCAATCTCAAAATACTTTGTGTGGTGCTTGCAATATCCCCCATGCAAGCACAGATGCGAGGGGGGAGGCGATCACCCATCCCAAACGATTTTTTTTAGAATACTTCCTAAATTATACTATTGAGAACTATATACAAGAAATAAGGACTGACAAATCGATCGTTTTCTTAAAAAAAAAACAAAAAACAATGAAACAAGTCCATGCAATAAAATTATTCAAAGACGGTATGTGTTATAAACGCAAGACTGAAATGCTTTTGTCCTGTTAGGGAGAGCCCAAGGGAGTGCAGACCCAAGACAAGAAGGTTGGACAGTTACAGTGCTATGACATGTATAAGCATGCAAAAGTTGTCATCACTTATCACTGCTCCCCAGAGACACAGCTAAAGTATGCATATTACATAGGCCACATCCTAATGGAATAATTTTATTTCCGTCATTGAACTTGAAAAAATTCAAGACTCCTTCACCAACGCTCTCAATGTTTGCCTAAGTGCTAGCAACAACACAACATTATATGAAGTACCTGACAATGATGCCAATTCATCTGACAGCAATCTAATGTCTGCCTGATTTGGTGTCACTGAAATAGCTTACAGTTGTGATGAGGATACCGGCTGATCATCAATTATAAGGGCCAAGGTTGTATATTTCTATATGTCAAACGGCCTTGGATCCTACTGTAAAGAGATTTAGGATGCATGGGTCACCTAATACCAATCAGGAGTCATAGTTAAGTGAGTATATATTTAACATTTCCCGTGACAACCTGGTTATACTTATTTTTTCTCAAACGTGGAACCTGTTGCAGGGCATCATAGGGCCAACTATCCTTTTGGGCGTAGCTCAACGAGGTCCTTTGAGCAGTAATATTCTTTGGAAGATACATTTCCTGCTGCTACGGCCAGGTATACTAGCACCATTTATCACCCCCTTTACCAATTTGTCCTTTTTTATCTTGAAGTCATATTCTGAGCCTGATTCAGTTCTCGTCTAGTCTCATAGAGAAAAATTTTTGACAAAAAATAAACTGGCGCATCAGTTTGTTGTCCACTGCGTCACAATGCACTGTTCATCTTCTGTCATTCTTTTGCTGCGTCTACTTTTCACCTTGATTGGGAAAGTTTTGCAGTCTCAGCAAAACCTTTCTTTTTTCCCAACCAACTGACTAGGCTTTTTCTTATTTCTTGCCCTTTTTTTACATTTGAGTACATTTGCCAACAGTACCAGTAACAATATTAGAAACAATCCCCTTATCCTTAAACACTGACATTTAAACAATGGGTGCGTTCTCGGACATTGAATTTTTCTATATTCTTTTGTCCCATTTCTACAGGAGCCTTTCAAGTTGGCGTCCCGATGCTAGATTATACATTCATCTTATATTGCAAACTTACAACACCATGATGGTATCAAAGAGCAATCGAAGATATTACAAACTGGCCAAATGCAACAGGAAATGAGTATGTAACCTTGCCTTTGACTGGGGTCGCCTCTGATTGGCCAACGGATATCGACGTCTAGTGGCAATCACGACTTCGACAAAGTTCCCCAATGTCTTGCACAAGCGGCAAAGTGAGCCAGTTGATCTTCCGTTGCGTTACGTTACGTCGATAATAAACTCGGCCTAGTTCAGTTATTTTAAAATTGTAGAGGGAAGGGGATGTTCCACTTTCTCCTTTTGCCACTGCCACCCCTCCCAAATTAAGGCTCTGGATCCGTGCTTGACACCATGTACATCTCCAGACACTTCCCTTAGCAAGTCCTTGAACTAGAGGTTTTCTGCCCACTCAAACTTGAATTTACACTGTCTTCCTGACGTTGTCACTCAATCATGTGTAAAAAGTAGAACGTCAATTTGAAAATCAATTACTGCTTATGTTAACAGTTTTTATGTATTATACTTACTGTACACACTACATTACACTTTAATGCTCATTTTACATAGTTAGTTGCTAGATTTCTCTTTGTTGTTTCAGTATTGGTTACTTGTATTATAGTATGTAGCCTATAATACTTACTTTACACACTACATTACACTTTAGTACTCATTTTACATAGTTAGCTGCTAAACTGCATTTTGTTGTTTCAGTATTGGTTAATTTAGGTTAATCTAGTCCATGCACGTCTTTAGGATTCTTCACTTGGGAGAGGCCGAGGACTCTCATTTATGGGTTTACAATGCCTCTATACAGCTGTATATAAAAAGGGGGACATTTGGCTCTGCCTGAAGATATTTCAGTTTTAATTCAAACATGTCTTCTAATTTTAATACATTTAATACCTCTTTTTTATCTTTAAAATCCAATAAAAGGACAAAACATGCTTTATTGTGCACTTATAATTTATCTTTAACGAGTATCAATGGTAGTCTATACGAATAAATAAAATAAGAATCTGGCTTTAAATGATTATAGAAACAGTGTTATTTCTGGATAAAAAAATTAATTCACGGATTTAACCACAGGATTCTTCTCTGTTATTCATCTATCCCTCCCAATTTATAAATTTGGTCTGTTTTAGGATTCGTCATCTAGGGTAGAAGACTGCCAGAGGGCCATTGTGATCCTCTACCACTGCAGCACAAAACTGATAGGCGCCCTTTACAGCGTCTCATCCTTTGTACATCAAGGCTGTTTTATCATTCTGAAGTAGACAAAGCCTAAGTAAATAAATAAATGTTCTAACTAATTATCATCTGAAGTTACTTCAGGCTAATACTTCAAATAAAAAAACACACACACAAACACACACACACATATATATATATATATATATATATATATATATATATATATATATATATATATATATATATATATATATATATATATATATATATATATATTAAATACCATCTTTCAACATTTAGAATTCAGCTAACAAATGAAGTGAAATATTATCTTTTGTTTGATTTTATTTTTTTCAATAAATAATATATAGGTAGAAATTAAGGAGAAAAATAAAGAATAATACATTGCAAGGGAAATAAAACAGCACTTTAGATATCAGCTAATATTTACTTATTCATTTGCTTATTAAAAGATTACTTGATTAAAAGATTACTATTGTTAAAAGCTGTTAAAAGAAACAGACGTTAATGCGTTAAATGCTTAACGCGTTTGTGTTCATCCACAAGGAAGGGAAATTATTTTCCAGGACAACTGAAAAGTTTCCAGGACATTTTATGTTCTTCACCCATTTTCCATAACAGAAAAATTGGTCTTTGATTTTTTTTTTTTTTTTGCCGGTTTTCCAGGATGCGTGGGAACCCTGTGTTTGGGATGACAAGAACGTTGCTCCTCACTTTCAGTTGAGAAAAAAAATTCCATTTAATTTGTGATTGTTTTTCAATTAATGCCAGGAAATACGTCTCCCCTCTCTGGAAACTCACAGACGAAAAATTACACCACGAAAAATTAATGCCGTGTAAACCCCCCCCCCCCCAAAAAAAAAAATCTCCAGATAACTCCATCCTCGCTGAAAATTCTCCGACAAAAATTTCCCATGGACAATTTCCCTAGAAAATTGTCCTTTCTTTCATTTGAAAAAAAAAAAACTTTTAAATATCTGATTGTTTTTAAAGTCATGCCTGAAATCCCCTCCCTCCTCGGAAAGAACTAGATTCATGAAAACTTCTGAGCATAAGAGATCCAAAGTAATGACAGAAAATAAAAAGCCAAAACCTACTTTCTCAGAAATATTAGAAAAATCATTTAACTTTTCACATTTTGTGCCGGAGACATAAATATTCTATTTTAATGAAACTTGCATCATCAGAAAGTGTGTGAATTTTGTTTTTCAATTAAATGGAGCAGAATTTTCTTTTAAAGTTCAGAAAAAAAACAGGCCAAAAATATTCGTGTCACATAATCTGCTTTTGTCCTTGTGATAGCCAGCCAACACGGAAGCTTGCTAATTGATTTTAAAGTATCATATCCCCTTAAAAATGTGCTATGAGTCGAGACTTCCAACAGAAATTTCAGTTGGGTCTTTTGGAAAGCAAGACAGTGCAAGGCTCCCAAAATATTGCCAATATCATATTTTGATATCCTGAAGACACATAGTGTCTTTTAATTTATCTCACTACTTTATCATGCGTTCCTCTTCCACCCTCCCCCCAAAAAGAAGCACCTACATTCAGTGCCCCCTCCCTCAACATACCCCAAAACTTCAACTTAACACCCTAAGCAGTTCCTGAGAAAGTGCATAAACATTGTTTTGAAAGCCTGAAACTCCAAGGTATCTTCTGAGTTATCTTGCTGTATATCCACACAGAAAGTGCATGATAAAATTTTCAATGACAAACTTGTTTAGCCTCTTCCCTGAAAATAAAACCTAAACAAATGTAAGTTTATTACTTCTGTAAACTTTCAATTGTGTTTAATGAAACAAGTTGCACTAAAATTGTCAATATAGATAAGTATAAGCAGAGGCGCAATGAGTAGATTGCCATGCTCTGCCTCCATCTACCATCTGATCCAACTCTTTGCAGCTAACCTTTCGACCAAAGAATGAAATTAAGCAGTGAAAAACATTTTGAGATACTCTAAATAGCAGATGTATAAAATAAAAGCAAAATTTTGAGCCTTATAGGAGTAAGATGTCTGAATATGTGTTAAGTGGCTGCCCCCTTAAAATATTAAGGGGTTGCAAAAAAAACTAATTTAAAACAAATATTGATTATGCTATAGTTCTATGCGGGGAGCTTTCACCCCACCCCTCATTTCCCCTGTTTATACTTTAGGAACTTTTGTCTTATAGCTTCAAGAATGAAGATCATTGCACAAACTATATGAAAAACAAATGCATTGCTTAAAAAGAATTTGATTATATGCCTTAAATTATCAAGTTTCCTGTTGTAACATTTCAAATCAATTATCAAATAATACCCTTAATTTTTTTTTTTAGTTCACTAAGGGGAAGTGACTTACATCCCACCCAGTCTCTGTGGTTGTATTGAGGCTTCATCTCTTCTCACTTGTCATTGAATATAGCAATGGTACTCGGTTCTGTCTGGTGCCTGATGCGGGAGTTGCAGGAGGTTTTGGCCATTGAAGTTGTCATATTATCTCTTGCAAGGTCGGCCTCGAGGTCTTGTACCATGTACCCGTCCTTCAAATGACATTGATGCCATTCATTGGATATAACTACTTCTAATTCAGTCCGTGATAGCGCAAGGGCAGTGGAGGAGTTTACAATAAATTATATAAGTAATAAATAATAAAAAATTATAAATCTCCAATATATATTTCGTAAAATAATACTTTCTCAAGGTGTTTGAATACTTCTTTTCTAAATAGAACTCTACAAGATATCCTTCAATATTGTCTTCTCTTCTGCAGTAAGTGGAAATAGAATCCTGGGCGTCCCTCCATCATAGTTTGATATTTTGGGTGTGGGTTCCTGCTGTATGGTCAATAAAATATAGCCTGTGATTGATGTGTAAATGTTGGTAGCCCTGGTTGGCCAGGCAGTCATAGGCCTTCAAATGGTCATTGATTATTGCCGTACCTGGCAGGATTCCGTCTTGTTAATTCCCAACAGCGTGGTTCTAATTTTATCTGGTACAATGAATTTCTAGTCCATCACTCTATATCCCCAAATACTGAAACACCATTGACAATATGACCATGATTGTACTTATGCTTGCCAAACTTTGCTTCATCTATCTCAACAATTACTCCTTCTTCCCACAAAGGAGCAGAGATTGAGTGACATACATATACAGAACTGACTCCAATCCACAATGGTTTGCTTAGAAACCCCAACATTCTTGACCAACAAGCTCTCCCTTGGAGGATTGGCATGAAAGCAGAGCATCAAAAACCTGACATTTCGTTACAGTGTGAGGTGTGCCGCCCAGGCATCTGGGGATAATTCTATAGCAGCATCACATAAACTGATTTCATAAAAATTACTGGTCATTTTTCAAGCAAAGTTGTTTAAAGATTGAACAAACCAATTTATCATTCCTTCACTGCTAGATACATTAATCTAGTGATCTCATTGTTTAATTTTTCTTCAACCACAAGTATCTAAAATCTATTTATTTGATGTTCAAGTTTGAAAAAAAAAGTTGAAAAGTTGACCCACATTGATGTTTATCTGATAGACACCAAGTAAACTGATTTTTGACACATCCAGTTGAATAAAAATTCGAACAATGTGATCATCAAAAAAAAACTATCTAGGATATTATTTTGAAGGAATGACAAAATGGTATGTTAAGTCTATAAATGATAGGAGTCCCTGCCCAGAATATTGAATAAGAAAAAGTTGAAAATGCTGTTAAAAGCACATGTCTGATATCTATTTTAAATTAGCTGGAATTTCGAATGTTGGCTTTTAATAAGCTCTGAAATGACCCAGCCATTTTCGTTTATACTTAGTGCTACTTATATTGATAAAAAAAAAAAAAAGGTAAAGGATATGGCATTAGACTTTACAGTCCCTACCGGCAGTGCTGATCTCCGTTTCTTGGCCCTTCAGCCAGGAAGTGCAATGGGGGGTTGGGGGCCAACCATCCTGTGCTTTCGCACACCCTTCCTATTTACCTTCCCCAGATTCCTCCAGGTACCCATTTAAAGCTGGGTCAACTCTGGCTAAGCTTACACTGTCACGCCACTGACTCCCATCTCAAACTGAACAATTGGGTACACTGGGATTCAAACCCGCGTCCTTTCAGACAAAGGATCCCAAATCCAGCGCACCAACCGACTCAATTTTGAATTTCGTGCATGAGCAGTGTTGTCACGGTTTCAAAAATCACACGGTTTCAAAGATCACTGTAGCACTCTGGTACGAATCGGAAATGAGCAGCAAACGCCAGAGACAATCACCAAGAAAAGATCTAGATTGCTGCAAAGCATGTGATATAGGGCTAAAGGATGATAGTTGTGCCCTTTCATGCGATATGTGTGAATCACGGTTATGCATTGAAATGACCAAGTCAGAGTATGATTTGTTTACCAAGATGACATGTCGTCTTGGGTCACTCTGGCATTGTCCTATCTGTAAGCAAAAGGGCTCTGGAACCCAAGGAATAACACCCAGTGACATAAAAGATGTAATAAAGAGCAAAATTAGGTCTTCATTTTCAACTATCAAAACAAAGCTTCAATATAAATTTTAAAAACTACTTGTACCAATAAGTGTTCAATTAACAAAGCTAGAAAAAGAAGTTTCTGCCAAATGTTATGTCAAGGATGTAGAGAAGCACGCTATTACATCGCTCTAAGTCAAGTTTGATAACCTTAGCAAAAAGTTGAAAGATGAAATAAATAGCAAAGAAACAGCCAATGATATAGTAGAAGATTTGGTCATGAAGCAGAAAATTTTGTTGTATTTGGACTTCAAGAAGATCTAAACTGTACTACTAAGATGAGTCAAAATGAGGTTGATTTGAAGCTCCTGAATGAAGTAATTTTGCAGAACTGTCCTTTCAGATGTTCATTTTCGGTTTGATTGAGAAAACTGAATAACAGAAAATGTCATCCAATCAAACACTTTTTCTTTAGCCCCATAGAATGTGATGCGACTTCTTTATTCTTGAGTGGCAATCTAAACAGCATAAAATCCTCATACCTGACTTTTAATTTTTCTCACAATTGCACAAAAACTGGAGCTTGCTCAAAAGAAAAGGTATGATGCTCTAAAAGAGGAGCTTAACCAAAAAGGGGCAGCAGGAGAATCAGGTTGGAAAATTAGAGAAGGAAAGGGTGGTCTAGAACTTGCAAAAACCAACTCTTTTTGAGGTGAAAGTAGCTCGCAAATCCTAAGGCTAGCAGCTATGGCACAATAATTTCCTTGTGCTCTACATCAATGCAGATATTTTATTGAGTAAAGTTGAAGAATTCCAGTCACTGATGTCAGTGCATAAGCCTCATGTTGCTGTTGTTACCAAAACTTTGCCTAAGAATTGTGCACAGCCCAAAGCATATTTTTCAACAGGTTGAAGGTTACACTTTATTAGTGAATGCTAACTATAAATGTGGAATTTTTCTTCATGTTTATTTGTTGCTTAAGTACACAGAAGTAAATGATCCTTTAGCTCTGAGTATTAATGTATTTTTAGTGATTGATGTAAAATTGCCTAGGTCTACAAATAGTATTAGAATTGTTGCAGTGTATAGAAGTCCTAGTGTTAATGAGTTATCTCCAAACAATAATGCACATTTATTACAGTATCTTCACAATGTTCCAATGGTTAGTGCAAGGGTATTAATGGTGGGTGATATTAACCTACCTTCCATTGATTGGAAAATTCAAAAAACATCCCTTTCTGATCAATCAAGCATCATTTCCTTCAAAAACTGCAGGACACATACCTATGCCAACACATTCAGGAGCCTACACGATTTTGGAATGATTTGACTCCTTCAGTCCTTGACTTGGTAATAACAAAATCTCCTGATGATGTTAGAAATATGAGTTCCTACCTCCATTAGGAAGAAGTGATCAAACTGTTCTTAAAGTGTTGTTAAAATATTCAGGTGATGATTCTGCTCCTCGAAGTCGGATCCTTAAGTATAATTAAACTAAATGAGAATATGAGTCTTTCCAAAATTTCGTTTTATCAATACATATCATATAACAGTTGAAGGAAAATAATTACACTGTTAATGAGGTATTTGAGCATGAAGCTTTGGTAGCAGGTCAAAACAAGTTTATTCTGATGATTGTTAATAGGCAGCTTTGTAAAAATAGGCAATCTTCCTTGAGACATTCTACAAGCTGTTAGAGAAAAAAATGATACATAGCATGAGCACATTAAAATAAGAAGCACCAAGTCATGGATAGACATAAAAGAGTAAGAAATAGAGCAACTTGGCTTATTTGGTCAAATTGTGAGTCACTTGAATCTTCTATCATTGCATTTAGCTCAATGTTGCCCAAAACGGCTTTGGAAATATATAAGAAAAAACCATACTTCACAGTCTCCATCCTCAACTTCATTCACTGACCCAGAAACACAGACAAAACACAGATAATGATAAAGAGAAAGGTGAACATTTTTATAAACTTTTTTCATCTGTTTTTACACAACCCTGTGTGAAACTTTTACTGATCCCACTTTTTCAACCAATTTCACAACAGATTTTGATGATTCTAATTTCAATGATCAACAAGTTTTTGAGGACTTGCAGCATCTTGACACTACCAAATCACCAGAAATTCCTGGATTTTCAGACCATATGATCCATGAACTTGAATTTTCAGACCATATGATCCATGAACTTGCAATAGTACTCACTGAATCATTGACATATTTGAATAATCTGTGTCTGGTACTTGCCCTTCAGCATGGAAAAAAGCAATAATCAAACCCCTGTATAAAAGTGGCACAAAAGCACAATTTAAAAACTATATGTAAATATCAAACACATCAATTTTTTCCAGAACTATGGAAAAAACTAATTATCAAGAGAATACAAAATTATTTGATTCAAATCTTCTTTGGCATCAATCTCAACATGGATTTTGTAAAAAACAATCATGTAATACACAGCTTTTGAAGTAGTTACTGACTTCCATAGAATGACAGATGAAGGTCTTATGTTTGATTGCATTTATATAGATTTTTCTAAGGTATTTGATAAGATTTAGATAAGATCCCCTTTTACTTCAAAAATATGAGGTATATCACCTTGGTGCCCAAACATTGAATTGGATTGGTGATTATCTAACAGGCAGGATGCAAAATGTGATTGTAGGTGATGCTTTGTCATCTGCTGAGAAGGTTTTAAGTGGCATTCCACAAGATAGTTGTCTTGGTCCAGTACTTTTCTGCCTTTTTATCAACGGCTTACCTCTTGTTCTCTGCCATTCTATGGTTAAACTCTTTTCAGATGCAGCTTTACTGCTCCTTGACAAATTCAGATGAAGTTTTATTGCTACAAGAGAACTTGGACACAGCACATAATTGATGTACTGTCAACTCTATTTGCCAACAAAAATAAGCATAGAGTCGTCCATTACTTTCACAAACTAGCTCAAAGTTACCATTATCATCTTGCTGGCTATTCAATTTTACCTGTTGAAAATGTCCATGACCTTGGTGTTCATTTTGGTTCTGGTCTTAGGTTTGACAGGCATATCTCTGAAGTAACTTGTAAGGCAAACTATTAGCTATTATGTCTAAAATGCACTTTTTGTAAGTTTAATCTCTGTTCATTCATTGCTGTTTATAAATCAACAGTTCAACTTATGCTTGAATATTTTCTGTCAGTATGGTATCCAATGAATAAAAAAGACAGAGCAAGGATTGAAAAAAATACAGCAAAGAGCAACTAAGCTTGTACCATATTTGAAACATTTCCTCTATGAAAATAGACTGCACAGGTTAGGATTACCAAGTGTTCAATTCTGAAGGGATAGGGCAGACATTAGTAACACCCATATAATCAAAGGCATTAATAATATAACTACATATCAGTTCTTCACATTCAATGACAACAATAAGACCTGTTATCACCCACTTAAATTATACCCTTCAATTTCACTAAGAAAAATAGGCCAACATTCATTTTATAGCTGGGTCTGGAAGCCATGGAATGAACTTCCACCTGAAGCATTTCTAACATATAATATAAATGCATTCAAATCAAAACTAGTAGAAACACATTTTCAAAGTATATCATTTTTAAATCCTTTATAGCATTATTTGTCAGTGTTTGTTGTAGTTGTCGATACATTTGTTGTGACAAAATTATAGCTTACCATGTTTTTGGATTAAAATAATAGTAGTTTGGCCTCTACAGATTTCCATACTAGGTCTTATCACAATCTGTTTTGATTTTTTTTTTTTTTTGCATTAGTTGTTTTGTGACCTGTATGTTTTCTTAGTGTGTTATTATTCATAGATTTGTATGTGTGTACAATATTGTCAGCATTGTTGTAACTTTTTTTTATTATGTTTAGAGCAACAAGCTTGATTAAAGCTTGCCATATTTTGGTATTAATAAATAAATAAAGATGATGGCAGGCTGTCCAGGAAACAATGCCCACTTATGGTAGAAGAGAAGAGTATGTGGAAGGGCATCTTGCAGAGCATTATTTTAAAAAAAAGGGTATTCAAGAACATCAAGAATGCATAATTTCATGATATATACATTAGAGCTTTGTAACCCCTTAGTGGAAAACAAATTTGTTTCTTGTTTCTTAAGGGTATTATTTACTAATTAATTTTTGAAGTATTACTACAGAATATTTAACAATTTAAGTCATACAACTGTATCTATTTTTAAAGCTATGCAATTGTTCTAATATAGCTTAGTGTAATACTTTTCATTCTTGAATCTATGAGACAAAAGCTACTGAAGTGTAAATGGGGTGGGGAGGAGGGTGTAAGCTCCCCACATATAACTATAAGATAATTTGATTTGATTTTTTTTTAATTTGGCCACCCCATATTTTAAGGGGGAAAGCACTTATTACATATTCAAACATCTTACTCCAATATGGCTCAGAGATTTTGCTTGTGTTTTATTATTCCATGATTCAAAATATCTAAAAGAAAATGTTCAAACACTGTTTAGTTTCATTCTTTGATAGAAAAGTTTGTTACAAGAGGTTGGGTTGCAATTCCTGTTATTTGAGTAGAATTTTGAGCCATATCAATGTTTTTTCTTCTTCTAAATTTAGGAAATGTATTTGCATATTTTTAAAACCTTTTCAAATAGAATTAAGCAAAGTTATGAAACTGAAAACAATTTTGTTGTACTTCAATTAAGCAGAAGATCTACTTTGCAAGGTTTCACTTTTATAACACACATATTTTTAAAGGTCATCAAAGGTCAGGGCCCTCTAGAGGGAGAAGGAGTGGAGGTAGTTGCTTCAAAATACCTTCCTGGAACATAATTTAGTCTGTAGATTCATCCCTGAAAGTTTCATTATCCTAACCTAAACCCTTTCTGAGATAGCAAAAAGTCAATCAACTAGAATTTTACCAAGTTTGGATTAGATGGTAGGGGAGGAAAGGGGTGACAGTCAGCAATCTGCTTATGGTTCCAGCTTTCACTATTCTAAATTGACCATTTGAGTGCAATTTGTTGTCACAAATACTACTTAAAGTTTACAAACATAAACAATTTTAAAACTGACTTTGAGGAAAGAGGCAAAGTGATTTTGTCATGGAAAATTTTGTCAAGTACTCTGAGCATGACAAAGAGGTGAGATAAATCAAAAGACACCTTGCATTGCCAGGCTTTCAAAATGGAGTACAAAAATGTACACTTCTAGTTTAGAGGTTTCTTGCTGTCCTGAAAAGTAGTTGAGTTGGGTAATTTAAACTTTTAGCAATGAATCCAGGGCAAAAAACATACTCTAAGATGATATTGCCAAGCTGCTAAGTCTACCCTTTTGTATATTTTACATGACAGGTCTAAATCACCTTACCTTAATCACCTTAATCCATCTGAGAGCTTTAAGGTCTTCATTCTCGAGTCTAGTGCCAGTGATGTAATTAGTTGAAAGCTGTAAATTTCCAGAGTCATTACCCAATTAAACCAGAAAATTTTGCCCATTCCCTTTCAATTAATAAAAGCTAACATAACCCCCATATAAAACCTAGGCTAGTCTTGAAAGTTTGGAATGAACTGGAGTGAGACTTTCTGAATTATGCCTCTTCTGCTATGTTCAGGCTTTTGTTGACAGGGCTAGTGATGCAATTATAATAGTAGTGATTATTATGTTCAGAAAGAAAAGAACACAAGAGCACAATCTGAATCATCTTCAGTATGGCCTGAAAACAGAGTCCTGAAACTAGACTAGCCTATTAAAAAATATAAACAACCTATGTCCTTTTTCCATTATTGTTGAACAAGAAAAATGGTTGACTCCACTAGCAAGACTGCTTTCAATACAGTTTAATGACCTAGGAACTGCTCTGAGCAAAATTCTTGACATTTTTTAGCCTAAAACCAGTGGCCTTGTACCCTGAGGATAGAAAATTTTGGGTGCGTTTCTTTACTTGTCCGATTATTAATCTGATTAATCCAAGCGTTTCTTTAGACACATATGACGTCAGAGGTTAGTCGGATTATCCCCACAAACGCTCAAGATTACTTGTCCGTGGGCTGGCACTTTATAACCCCCAAATAAAAAGATTATTTGAGGATTGTGACGTCAATGCTATATATTTTTTTAAATGGATAAACATGTGAAATCGTTAAGTCTAGAGAAAAGACAAGGAAACTGTAAATAATAGAAATAATCTTAGCTTTTCAGTGACCTGTAAGTAATATTATGCATATTCCTTAGTATCTAAAGGGTTTTTGGTGTTCTAGGCCTGTCTTGCATAGGCTAAGCTTCATAAGGAGTCAGAAGAAAAGTTTTTTTGTTATTAAAAAGGTTGATTCTTAGGGAGGCAGCTATCACATTGGTGAATTAGTCAAATGATATTATATCAAACAGGTCTAGTTTCTAAACCATCCTATAATTATTAGTTGGAAAAAATTTAGAATGATTAGGCCAATACCTATAGCCTTTTATATAGTCTATATTTGTTGAGACTGCTATTTAAACTGGATTTTTAAGATACAGTAGGGGTAAAATTTTACTTTAGCTACTTTTGGCTATCTTTGAAAGAGGTTAGGCTAGGAAAATGAAACTTTCAGGGATGTGTCTACAGGCTAAAGTATTTCCCAGGAAGGTATTTTGAAGTACCTACTTCTACTTCTTTTCCCTCTAAAGGGTCCTGAAATTTTTGGGTGCCTTATTTTTTTGGTTATCAGTTTCTTTTTCTCTGGCCTTAGTTCTTAATTATTCTGGCCTTAGACAACTCCTGTTGATTGAGCAGAACTTTAAGCCATAACACTGTTTTTTCTAATTCTAAAAATAATCTTTTATGCCACCTCATTATAGGTTAAATATATGGCTTATATTATTTATTCTCCATGAATTTTTGTTTTATTTGATTTCATTGATGTCAGTTGCTTTCTGTTAAAAATATATTTATTTTTTTACATCAAGCTTCTTCTTTTGTGAAAAAATTTGAACTGTTTTTCTTTTTATATATTGTATAAAATGTAAAGGAATACCTGACCCTTCATTTCACAGATTCAACTGAAAGTATTAGAGGCATCTTACATCAAAATTCATTTGACACATTTTAATGTTGTTTTTTTTTAGATGACATAGGACACCATTAAAGTTTTGCATTTGCTTTGCTAAAAATTGTCTTAAAAAGTGCCAAGTTTAGAGAGTTATGTTAATATTTTTCTTGCTGATGAGTATAATTTTTTTTTAAATTCCTTCTGTTTAAAGAATTTTAGAGAGATTCTGAGCCAACCATGGGTATATTGTTGTTACAAATGATTTTTCTCAAATGGGGTTGTGGAAAACAAGTAGAACATATAATTTCTCTTTTTTTATTATTTCAAAACCAGAATATCACAAAACTAAGCATTAATATTGCTGATTGTACCTTAAGTAAATACAATCCCTGATGGAGTTTTGTTGATACCTGTTTAAAAATTTATTTGTCTTAATGAAATACATATTGTTTGTGGGACAGCAATGAGCAACTATGACTTGAGTTATTTTTTTTTTTCAATATTTTCTTTTTTCCAAATAATTTTTGTTCTCTGGTGACATTTGTATTCCTTCCTAAGTGGCTGGCACTCTAGGTTGAGAATCCTTTATCCAAAGGGCACAGGTTTAATTTCTGGCATTAGCAGTTTATTTGGTTTGGGACGAAGGTCAGTGATGTAACTCTGTAAGTTCAGCCAGAATTGGCCCAAACTTAACAGGTTACCTAGAGAAATCTGGGGTCAGTAAGCAGGAAGGACATGCAAAAGCATAGGATGACTGGCTCCTAGCTTCCTATTGCACTTCCTGTCTAAAGGATTACCTGGTCCTTTACTAGGCTTCTGACTTAGCCATAGGAGCTTTCTTTTAAACCCATTAAATATAAGTACAAAGGAAGAAATGTCAGTAAGGTGGTCCTTCCTTTTCCATGAATTTTTGGTGTACAGACAACAGTGTAGGTCATAAGAATTGGCTGGTGAATGTTTTGCAAGGTTTAAAAATTTAGGGCAATTGCTCAGGTTGGCAACTGAGCACAAAAGTAAAATTTTGTGAATGGTTTTTCTTTGTGAATGTCATATTTATGTCATGTCCAGAATTTTAAAGTTAATCTTCATTGTTTTTTTTTTTAATTTCCATAGCCCTAGGACTTTAGTGTATTAAAACCTACCTATGTCCATCCATTTTCTTTTAAACAGAGAGGAGTTCTATGTTTCCTAGCTTCAATAAATTTATAGTCAATTTTGAGACCAGGGTTAAAAAGTAGGTCAAAACTTGCAAGTGGAACTATGATATGACTAATTAATTTGTAAGAAATGTATATCAATTTAAAGATTAAAAAATTATGTAGAAAACAAACAAGACAAATAAATAAAAGTATCCCTTTACAACCATTTAATTAAGTGTAACAAATGTAGATTATCCCTAAGATTGAAATGAACAAAGCTTCAATTATGAATCTGTTTTCTTTAAACAGACTGAAGGGACAAACCTCCAAGCTATGACAAATTCAATCTCACTTTTGATCTCTTTCCTTTTCAATAGGAACTTTCTTTGGATTTTTTTTCAACCAAGTAAAAACATTAGGGACATGATCAGGTATAAGTGACCTTCCACTAAGCCTACATACCCAGGGGAAAATTGTGCAGCTATACTAATAATTGGTAAATTTTTTGTTGTTCATATGTTTGATTTACAAATAAAGTGAACATACTCCTTGATGCCCTTTTTTATTTTTTACAAACATAATAAGTGCTTCAAGTACAAGTTTTTGAGCTCTTGAAAATGACCAAAGTATACTCAAATAGTTTTTGGGTATAAGAAAGCTTAAAACATTGGTCTCAAACTTACTGTTTCATTATTAATCCATTTTTTACATGTTGTATAATCTATGAGCACTGATTTTCCACAATTAAGTTGGATTAATAAATTTTACAATATTATGCTGTATTTCTTCTTCTTTGATGCCAAATTTTCAATTAAGGTATGTGTTTTTGGTCATTTTTGACAAAATAATGTATGTTTTTCACTGCCAAAATTTGTTAGGTTAAGTAAGGTCAAAAAGTGCTTAAACTTGAACTAGCAAAATAAGCAATTATTATATTTGTAAAAAACATACAAAAAGGCATCAAGTGGTATATTCATTTTATTTTTAAATCAAAATATGAACAACAAGAAATTCACCTCTAACATGCCTAATTTGCAAACATATAGCCCAAATTATATATTTCCAATGTTTTCTGCCACCTGTTACTTGTTTTTCCAGTTCTTGTTTTGCCACAGTTGCCTCAATTAACAGGTACAAGGGTTGAGGGATAGATTGGCAAAATCAATAGAAAATATGTAATTTCAGCTATAGATTTCCATATTAGCAGGGTTGGGGCTAAAGTAGAGCAGGGCTGCATGTAGAAAGCTATAATTATTATGTAAATTACAAAGAATCATCTATTTTTAACAGGTTTTCTTCTATAGGTCTACAGGTCCTTCTCTTGGCTTATACCACATCAAGCATTATATAACCAAAGAAGAATAAGTAGCAAAAAGCTATATATACATAAGCACATGTTATTTAACAATGACTTCTCTAGTGCTTAACTATGACCCCTTAGTAATATTAACAAGAAACAAGGGTAAAACTGGTGCAAACAGTATTACTGGCTTTCATATAAAGTGAATATACCACTTGATGCCTTCTTATATGCTCTTTACAAATATAATAATTTCTTCTACTGCAAATTCAGATTTAAGCACTTTTTCACCTCTTGACCTCTTAAAAATGACCTATTAATAGAGTCATTACAAATCTGTAATAGTTTAGAAACAAATTTGGGCTATATATTTGCACATCAGGGGGGTGGGGGTATAGCATAGCATATATTATATACGTAGACTAACCATTGCTGTTTTTTTTTTAATGTGTTTGTGCACATCAAATTTTAATGAAAAGAGAAATCACCAGTGCAACAGCACACACACAAAAATTCAAGCAATGGTTAGTTTACATATTAAATATATGCTACACTTTACCCCCACCCCCTGATGTGCAAATATATAGCCCAAATTTGTTTCTAAACTATTACAGATTTGTAATGACCCCATATATAGGTCATTTTTAAGAGGTCAAAAAGTGCTTAAATATGAACTTGCGGTAGAAGCAATTATTATATTTGTAAACAGCATTACAAAAGGCATCAAGTGGTATATTCAAATTATATGAAAGCCAGTAATACTGTTTGTACCAGTTTTACCCAATGGTAAAACTGGTGCAAACATAAATAGGTAACAGAAAAAGTGAAATTTAGTGTAAATGACAATCAGGAACTGGATCAAGGGGGCCAAAAACAGGGCTATATAATTGGAGTTCAAAGAACGTGGTGATTTTTTAGTGAAAAAAAAAGCACTTCCCTGGCTAATTTAGGACTTTGAATTAATTAGCCTACCAAAATTTTCCTATCCTATGCAATTGAAATAATTTTCCCTTTTCAGAGCATTAAGACAATTTATCACAATAAAAAATATCCAAAGCATCTTGAATGGAATGACTTAAAAAGGCAAATGACAACCACAATTTGAAATCTTACAATTAAACTTCTGGCCACACAAATTGTATTAGGCTACCCAGCTCTGAAATAATTGCTGAAGCTGTATTTGCCTGTAAAATTTGAAACAGGCCCAAAGTCCTAGCCTCTTCCTTGTCAAAACTTCACATAGCATTAAAATAATAATTACACGTGACCAATGTTGTTATTATTCGCAATTAATCTTGCCGTTTTCAGTAACACGTGGCCAGACAAGTATTTGTTGCTATCTTTTAGGGGTTAAACCTCGATTAGTAAAAATCCCATTGGACAAGTAAAGAAACGCACCCTTTGTTGCAGCGTTAACAAATAAAGAATACTCTAGAAAAGCCGAATTCAGCAAAGTTCTGTCACGCCAATGAAAAATAAATCTAGCAAAAACAGAAGAAAAGTAAATTTTCCCACACAAGTAAAAGTAATAAAATCATAAATAGTAACTCTAATGATCTTTTAAGTATTTTGCTATGTATTGGTCAACACAAAATCAAATGATGGTAAATTAACCACTTGAATAATCCCAAAATTACCTTTCTAGCCTTCTTCAGAAAGAAAAAACCGTCAGTTCTGTTTTATAGGACAACTTTCCATAATATTGACAAATTTAATCCTGCTTAAAAAAAAAGAGAGGAAAATCCAGATAACACTAGCATGGTGTTCCTTAGATTCTTTGACATCAGCAGTTTTAAACCGAATCAATTATTAACAATTTTCTGGTTTTAATTTTTCCAAAATAGAAAATAGTGTATGCATATATTTATGGATGCTAAGAAATGGAAGTAATTTGACCATATGGGAACTGAAGTGTCTAAAAGTTAATGTTTTATTAAAGGACTGAAAGGATTGTTTGCAAAAAGCTGTGTCCTAGCAGATAAAAAAATGCCAGTCAAGGAAAACTGAAAGAACGCATAGCTAACTTAAATAGCCAACTGATAGAAATTGTACCGGCTAGTCAGAAATAATGATTAAAATATAAATAATTTATAGAACATCCTTCCATTGTTGTAATTAATTTAATCGACGAGTTAACGTTGATAATGGGTCTCAGTTATAATTCTAAACGTTTGTCAAAATACTATTCATGTTATTCAAAGTAAAAAAGAAAGTTTTATCTCATGAGCGTAATAATTCGAATTTTTTATAAAAAAGCGTCTAGTGAAAAAACCTTTCTACTAGTGAAACGCATTCAGTTTCAATGCCTAGCCAATTCTTGTCTCTTCACGAATAATGGCGTAATACCTTTTCATTAATCGCAAATAAAAAATAGGCAAATGAAAGCTAAGCCAATTCTGTTTCACTAAGTTTTTTCTATGTAGTTAAGATGCTCCATTTTGAAACTGACTAAATATTTAAACGCTTTATTTTTGACTCGTTCATCAAAAGAGTTTCACATAGAAAAGATGCCTTGGAGAATCCCTTTTATATTCTTTATTAGAAAATGGCTAATCACTAAAAGCCATATATAGGTAAGCTGAAGAAAATTAATTTTCTTATAAATTGAAATTTGTAATCTCAATAGCATGATTTATGGGACTTAAACTTCGTTTAATTGTATTGAGGAACTAATACATTCCTTTTGTTCATTTTCTAATTGTTCCCTATAACGGTGATTTTAGCTTACAAAAGTTGCAAGGACTTAAATTTTGGCGCTTCTACGGGAAATATTGACTTCATTTTGCATTAAAGTACCTGACATTTCATTTTGCCCTGCAGCTTAAAACCTGGTCTTGGGGCAGAAGCGTTCTCTTCATTGGTGGTTGGGCCAGATACTGAAATTTGACACCTACCTAATTTGGCGTGTGAAAGACAAAGAGGAGTTCTTTAGTTGAAGTCAGACAAAAGTGTCTAAAGTTATTTTTCTCTGCTCTATTTTTCAGCCATGAATCCGCTTTTCAGCAATACAATCTGTAGCTATTATAAAAAAAAAAGTAAAAAGGTGATTGCCACCAGATGATGGAAAGTGAGGTATTCGGGGTGAGTCTTGTGAAGATGAGTAAGAAGTTTGACCCTTATTTCCACCAAAGAATACGGAGTTAGTAATTTTGGATATCGTCATAGTTGCCGAAACTAATTAGAAAGAGGCGTAACCTGCTGAACTTTGAGAGAATACCTAGCTTAAATATTGATTACTTTTATTTCATTCTTAAGCGGGCAATTGGTAAAGAACAAAGGGTTACTGTGACTCAAAAGGTTATAGTGGCTTGCTACAATACTCCCTTTCTTAAGAAGAGTCGTCTCGGATTCTTTCTGTTTTGCTTTCAAAAGACGATTTTTGACACTTGAACAATCTTGTTTCACCTTAGTCATTGTGTATAGATATTATTCTTTATAGATTAATTAAAACATTTTTCCACAAAATAAGTTTTTCAAAAAAAGCAAAGAACTCCATTAAATCAAATGAGCAAAAATGGAATAAAATAATCTACCAAGCATAAAACTACCAAAAATCAACGTCAATAAATATATAAAACCCAAAAACGAACAGATATTACAATAATTCACAGTCAAACTCTAAAGAAGTAGAAATTAACATGAGTAGGGTTCAAAACCCCTATGCCTTCATAATGCCAGAATATAATTTCAACTTTACTGAAAAAAATACAACTAGATATGAATTGTTTGTTTAGTATAGATATGCTGACATTTATTCCTTCAAATCTTAATTAATTTTTGTTTTTTTAAGACTATAAAAGTGAAAACATTAAAAAATTTCAGTAAAGGGTAAATTATATTCTGGCTTTTATAAAGCATAAGTGTTTTGTGCCCTACTCTTGTTAATTTATAATCTTTTTGAGTTTGACTCGGTTATTAATTGTAATTTCTGTTTGCTTGGGATTTCGTTTATTTATCTATGTTGATTTGTAATAGTTTTATGTTTGGTATATTATTTAGTTCTATTTTTGCTCATTTTGGTTTAAAGGAGCTAATCAATACGTTAAGAGGGAGCGTTTTGTAACGCAGGTTACCAAGAGTCTGCTTAAGGCAGCAACCAAACTCAGTTTCAGGCTCTACAAAAGGGCAACCTTATAGCTCTAAGCCCCATTATGTTCAATTCTGCAATCCATTCTGTAACTAGACTCATTCGAGGGACATTTATTTATTGAGGGCGTGGATCTCAGTTTTATTTCATATATAGATGATTTGTCCTAAGCAAAACCCTAAGGGAATTATAAGAGAATATTTAACCCCGAAGTGGCCCCATACAGAAGCTTAGGACTACGGGTCAACAATGAAAATGAAATTTGTTGTTTCTAGCAGTACCAATCCGGCAGATGCTAATCTTGTCATTGATAGTGTTATAATACAGCAGTCCCAGTCTCTGTTTCAAAACTTTTCAATGCCGTTGTCTCTCCCATAATCTGGTTTATATTCACCTTTGTGGAAAATATTGTCTCCGACCAAGCGTCGAAAAATAAGGCATGTAACTGTGAAGCATCACTATGGAGGCCCATGTTCGGAATTATTTCTGGTCATTACACCTTTGAGTTGTAGTTTGATCCTTCTAGCTCTGAAAGCTTAATCTTAAGTATAAACAAGCATCTCCCCTCAAAAATTGTCAGACTAATGCTCTCTTTCAGCTTAATATAAATGAAATCAAAAGTGTTGAAAACTGAACAAATAAGCTCTCATTATTTTATAGGTTCATATACCTACGCCACAATCAGAATTCTGTGACAAATGTACGCCACTAGAGGTAAGTGGGCGGGAGGGGGATTATTTATCGGGGGTGAGTCTTACTAGTGCACCCTCCCCCAACTTTCATCTAGATAGTTTCGGAAGGGATCTTAGCCTTGATGCGGAATTTTTGGATATTCTGTTAGGACAAGTGCCATCTAGCGAGGTCGAGAGGGTGCTAGGAAAAAAGGTGCCCACCCCTCACAGTGATAGTGATATGGGGGAAGCAGGACCAAGTGCTGCTGGTTCACCCCCTCTGCTGCCTGAATTTCATTAAGTAAACTCTTATTTGCGCAATATTTATGTCTTAAAATCTGAGTTTGAAGACCTCTTTAATACTCTTACAAGTGTTAGTATCCTGTAACAGGGGAAATATCAGGTAACACTTAAGGAGATAGAAATTTTGAGCCGGCCAATGAGCATTGAAAGATTAGGGTCTCAGTAATACAGTACGATACGGAGTATGAAGAGAGTGAACTTTAAGATAAAGAGGGGTTTTTATCCTCAGTAAGGGCTCCATCCATTGAATCGATGAAACACTGGATTTGGTTTCTTAACAAGCCTGGCAAAGACCCTGATTCAATTAGAAATTTCTTTTCTATCCCCCACTTTAGTCGCAGTTTAAATGAGGGTGAAAATTATAATAAAGGAAATATTTGCTGCTATTGTCCAATGTGTCAATCTAGACTCTATACAGAATTAAAATTAAAACACCACTTGAGGCACTATAAGCTTCAAGGATACCAATATATGGCGACAGCTTTGGGTGATAATACCATCTTGTGGCTCAAAAAGTTTCAGAATTTTCCAGTAGAGCGACAACGTGGATTTTGACATCAAGAGAAACTCGTGGATATGTGCAATCCATCAAACTCGAATCATGTTAAGCAACACGATGCCACTCCAGGCTCTCATGAATATGCTCAAAGAGACTTGAGCAGTACCATGCAATTGGTAGATGTATTTGAGACATTGGGGGTGGGGAAGATTGTGTAAGCGCGGCAATGGTTTTACTTATTAAATAGCCAATAAGTCAATTTCACGACTGTACCACGTAAATTATCTAGTGACTCTATCACTAGAAGACGAGTTGACAATTAAAAATAAAGATCTGTTGGGTGTTTAAGGGGAAATTCGTTTAGGGAAGTGGAGAAATGTCAGTCCATGACCATCATTATTTAAGTAATCCAATTTCATTGGAGAGAGTAACTCTCGTGGACTGACACATAAATCTTGTAATTTAAACGTTAAGCAGCATTGTTTCCTAATGGTTTACATGCACAATTCCAACTATGATTTGAAATTCATATTACCAGCGTTGGCAGTTGCAGAAAGGTGAAGATATAGATGGCAAATGGTAAACGGGTCTTTTTCATATAAAATCATATCCAAATCATCCGAGAAGTTGCTTCTTCAAAATTTAAATCGAAAATTTAAATGCAAACACTTGCTTTGAATTGTACTTACTATGTCATCTATCGGGTTGTTTGCGATTTAAGTTCTCTTATAACTTTAAACAAGCAAATTTATTCCGGTGAATATATATCCCGGTGTTCATAAGGGGCATATGTAAAACATTTTCGATGTGACTGTCTCAATTCAAAAAAGAAACTGACTCACGATTAATAAAATGAATGTTCCTTGCTATCACTACTCACTTATGCTGATCGTCTATTGGATCGCTAAAGAAATAGGATGAGTAATTGAAACTTTCGGTAATTTTCCAACCGATGTGCAATGTCATTTTGTTTTGTTTCAGTTAGTATGTCAATAAATTGAGTAAATGCCATGGGACCACACCACATAACTCTAAGAAAATAATCCAAAGACGGAGACTCATTTCTCAATATATCGTTAATCATTATCTTACGAAAATATAACAGTTCAAAATAGGGATGAAACTTTTTAACCGACAGTGAAACAAATATAAGATTTTAACTGAATATTTCGGACACATATACAGTATCCATCATCAGCAGTGTTGCTGATGATGTAATATGGGGATAATTGACCAAGGTGGTGTCTAAATATATTACCAACTGTTTACTGCTGATAATGGACACTGTATACGTGTCCGAAATATTGAGTTAAAATTTTATATTCGTTTCACTATCGATTAAAAGGTTTTATCCCTTTTTTGAATTGTTATATTTTCGTCTTGGAAAGGCAGTGTGGTCCTCGGAGCTATCTACATCATTTTCTTAGTGAAGAGTCTCTGCACTGACAATATTTGAAAATTATTATCTAGAATCAACCATTTTTTCAAGGTAACAAGATTTCCCATAATTTTCTGTCCGTCCACCTTATGCATTTTTAATCCTTACACTCTCACTACCGATTACAAACTAACAATAGATCTCACTAGCAACAAATTTGCTCCTATTTTATAGACTGATTTATGATTTAATGAGTGTCTCCGTGGGTAAACTATCATTGGTGCTAACAACATAGGCATGGGGGTTGTTTTTTTATCAATTCACTTTTAATTTCCTTGCATATAATGTCTGCTAGTGACTCTCTGTATATTACCAAATTATTTTTACATAGGTAACAGTTTCGACATCTAGACGGGATATGTTGCATGACGTTGCGGGGTTAAGTTTGTCTTCTTTTTACCTTTCGTTGAATGATGGAGGATGGTGATAAGATCTATCGACGGGTAACGTTTTACCATCAGCAAGAAGTTGGTCTTCGTCATCAACTAAAATTCTTAGGTTTGCGTTCTCTTTCAAGACTAACTTCTCTGGAGATGTTACTCTTGCAAATCCAACTATATAACACTTGAATTTACTCGGTTCTCCAAAGAAATTTAACTCCTTACTGCCATGACAACGCTTGCATACATTTCCAAAAAGATTGCCATTAGTACTTGTTTCATAATTCAAATATTTATTTTTTTCAGCATTCATTGCTACGGCAACTTTACCATGTGCACACGTCATCTTAGAATATGTCATATTCACTTTACTAAAATAAGAAGTAGATGTTTAACCTTCCGATGGTGAAACAATACTGAAACAATTCAAGCAGCTCGTGCAACATTGCGTCACTCTCCACTCCAATTACGTAACATACACCTGCAGCTATTAGAAAACATTTCCTAAGAATTGCTGGCTGTCATGGAATTATTGGATTGGACTTCCGTAAAATTAAGGCGTAGAGCTCTCATTGAGTCCAGGGGTAGAGTTCTCATTGGACCTGAAGAGCGGTCACTACTCACTATTGCTACTACACTACTACTGCTTCTACTATTACTGCTACTACTACTTATACTACTGCTGTTAGTAGGACTGTTACTACTACTACTACTACAACTACTACTATGCTATTACTATTACCGCTACCAGCACCACTACTACTACATCTATTGTTACTACTGTTACAGATACTGTTACTACTACTACTGCTATTACAACTATAGTTTTACTACTATTACTACTACTACTGTTACAACTGCTATCAATACTGTTGTTGCTGGTACTGCTCATAAAACTACTAATTCCGTTGCTTCTTCCGCCACATCTACTGGTACTAATACCAATTCTACTACTGTTGGTACCACTACACCTACTACTACTCTTACTACTATACTTCTACTACTACTACTATTACCGTTACAGCTCCTATTAATACTATTGTTGCTGGAACTGCTCATAAGACTACTAATACGGCTGCTACTTCTGCTACACCTACTGATACTATTAATACCACTGCTACTGCTGGTATTACTAATCCTACTACTACTACTACTATTACTACTACTACTACTACTACTACTACTACTACTACTACTACTACTACTACTACTACTACTACTACTACTACTATTACTCATGCTCTTCCAACTGTTGCAACTACTTCTACTGTTACTCTTGCAACTACTACTGCTAATACAACTACTAGTACTAACACAACTATTACTCCTACCGCTATTACTACTGTTACTACTACTACTACTACTACTACTACTACTACTACTACTACTAATAATAATAATAATAATAATAATAATAATAATAATAATAATAATAATAATAATAATAATAATAATAATAATAATAATAATAATAATAATAATAATAACAATAATTGTACTATTACTATTTATGGTACTACTACTACTACTACTACCACTACTACTACTACTACTACTACTACTACAACTATTACTATTACTACTACTACTGCTACTACTACTAATACTGCCACTATTACTGCTATTAATAATACTAGTAGTAGTATTAACAGCGATACTAGTACTAATACCACTACTACTACCACCACTACTACTTTTTTTAATGCGCTTATTTTGACTCACAGTTTAGAACCGTACAAAAATTCCAAAATCACCAGGGCTCAGCCTTGGCTATGCATCAAAACGGCAAGAGTCCTGTTTAACGCACGGAACGCTATTCTGTATCGCTTCTTTTCCCAGTATTACACACCTAGGTTTAGAATTTCACAGAGAAAAGAACAAATAGATTTGATACAACTTCCTTGCTATTTCAGAACTTAGTTTAACCACAGAGAAACAGAGTTATAATTTTAAAAAAAGATTGCAGCTCAAAAGCTTTTTTACTGGCTATATATTTTGCGGGTGACTTCTAATTCTTCACTTCATATGAGATGTAGAAATGAGGAAATTACTCAGGTCGTGGAATTCAGGTACATAGGAAGCATAATAAAGAATACGGGATAAATATTCACATAAACAATGACCAGAATAGGTCAGGCGTACGCTGCCTTCAATAGGCTCAAGCACATATGGAAGTCAAAAAATCACTTGACCCGGCTTAAGTTACGCCTATTTAAAAGCAACATCATCCCGGTCCTTCTTTACGCCGCTGAAACCTTGAGTTTGAACCAACAACAAGAGAGGAGAAGCTTTGCATTTGAAAACATTTGTCTTTGAATAATTCTGAATATTCATTGGTCAGACACAACCACAAATGAAAAAAAAATGCAAAACTGTCAACCAGCCTCTGGTGACTGACATCATTAGAGCTCGCAGGTGGAGATACTTGGGCCATGTTCTCCACATGCAGGACATTCAGATTCAAAAATCGACTTTAAATAGGCACCCAAACAGAAGTTGAAGACGGGGAAGAACTCGGAGCACTTTGCGACGAACATACTAGTCTAATCTGCGCATTATCCATGCTTTTCTTCAACCCCATTGAGCAGACATATACGCAGCTGCCTAATTCAGATTGGCTAAATGTCGTTGACGCCTTGGGTTCCTCTGGTGGCAAGGCGGATCTAAGGTTTAAGGTATAGACGGAGAGCTTTAGGAAGACTTAAAAAATTTCACTTTTAATCAAAATTACCAAAAGGAATTCACTTGACATTGTCCCTTGTACGTTTTTGCTAGAGTAAACAAGCAAGGTAAAAGTAGGGTTAGCTTAGGGGCAAAACTTTGCCTGACTTTAGCACGAAAGAACTATTTCAGCATTATTTCATCATGTTTAGCACTGTAGCACGTGCTTTAACTTGTAATACTTTCGTGATACACTTTTTTTCTTTTTGTGATGGCGAAATGTTGAGGTTTTTTTTAAAAGACAGAGGAATTAATAAGAAGTGTAAACCAAATTTTTCCGTATTTGTTTCGAGAGATTTTGCAAAATTTGATTTAACCAGGACCACCTTTTTGCTGTTTTTGTTTCAAAACATTAGACACAAGTTGAAATAACTGAACACAAAAAAATGATCTAGAACTAATCCAACTACACTTGGTGGGCCATGCGCGAAATATTTGCTTTTGATTATAGTACTGAAAATTAGTGTGAAACACACAAATGTTTGGCAATTTTAGCACTTTAGGAACTGGCCATAATGGCAGTCATGGTTTTCAAAGCCTCGGGCGGATTTTGGAGTGTTTTTCAAAGGGTATGGCGTGTTTTTTGTTACAGCTTCTGGCAACACTGAAAGCAATGAACATCGAACAAATAAATTGTAGAAGACGAACAACTATTGATCTTGTGGCCTGAGCTCAGGCCACAAGAGCTCAGCCACAAAAACCGTCAGCTGGAACACACCCTCTGGGTGGGTTCCAGCTGACGGTTTTTCAGTAACTGCAGTTACTGCGCGGTAACTGCCCATTTCTAACTGCAGTAGAGCCAGTGGGAACGGCACAGTAAGCTGACTAGCAGTAGCGTCATTTTCGAATTAAATGCACGTGTTTAAATTTAAGGGACAGTTTAATGCTGATTAGTATAATTTTTTTATTCCTTCTGTTTCAGAGCATTTAGAGAGGTTCTAAGCCAACCACGGGCATTTGGCTGTCACAAATGATTTTGCTCAAATGAGCTGGTGAAAAATAAATAGATCATATACTTTTTCTCTTTTTTTATTATTTCAAGACTAGAATATCACAAAACTAAGCATTCAAATAGCTTGATTGTATCTTAAGCATATACAATCCCTGATGGAGTTTTGTTGATACCTGTCTTAAATTGATTTGTCTAAATAAAATGGGCCTATAGCATTGACAGGATAGTAGTGGGACAACTATAGCAAGTTTTTTTTTCAATATTCTACTTTTTTTTAAATAATTATTGTTCTCTGGTCAAATTTGTGTTCCTTGCTAAGTGGTAGGCGCTCTGGGCTGGAATGCTTTGCCCAAGGGGTCCAGGTTTAATTCCTGGCATTGTCAGTTTATTTTGTTTTGGATAGGGGTTGGTGATATGACTAACCTCAGCTAGAATTGGCCTAACTTTAAATGAGTACAGATGAAAATCTAGGGACAGTAAGAAGGAAGGGCATGCAAGAGCATAGGCTGGCTGGTCCCTAGCTTCCTATTGCACTACCTGGCTAAAGGACCACCAGGTCCTTTACTGGCCTACTGACTTAGCCATAGAAACTTTCTTTCAAACCCATTAAATGTAAGTAAAAATGAAGAATACCAGTATGATGGTCCTTCTATTTCCCTGAAATATGGATGTATGGACAAGAGTGTGGGTCATGAGAGATAGCTTGTGAATGTAATTGGGGTGAATGTTCTGCAAGATTTAAAAAAATTATGACTGTTGCTCAGGTTGGCAACTGAACACAGAAGTATAATTTTGTTATTTGTTTTTCTTTGTGATTATCATGCTTATTTAATGTCCAGTATTTTAAAGTTAATCTTCTTTAATTTGTCTTTAATTGCCATGGCCCTAGGGCTTAAATACAATAAAACCTACTTATATCCATTGATTTTCTTTAAATAGATAGTAGCTCTATGTTTCCTAGCTTCAGTAAATTTAAATGTAATTGTGAGACCAGGGATTACAAAGTAGGTGAAAACTTGCAAATGAACCTCTGGTATCAATAAAAATTTGTAAGAGATGGATATCAATTTAAAGATTACAAAAACTGTTAGAAAACAAAGAAGACAAATGAATAAACAAAAGTACCCCTTTACAACCATTTAATGAATTGTCACAAATATAGGTCACCCTTAAGATTGAAATGAACAAAGCTTCAATTATGAATCCATTTTCCTTTAAACAGACTGAAGGGGCAAACCTCCAAGCTTTGACAAATTCAATCTCACTTTTGGGCATTCTCATCTTTCCTTTTCAAAGGAAACTTTCTTTGGATGTTTCCCATCCAACTAAAAACAACATGGACAGCATCAGGTACAAGTGACCTTCTACTTAGCCTACATACCAAAGGGAAAAGCATGCATCTCTATACTATAATTTACCTCCAAACTGCCTAATGTGCAAATATATAGCCAAAATTATGTAGTTCCAATGTATTCTGTCACCTGTTACCTTTTCCCCCATTCTTGCTTTGTTACAGTTGCTTCAATTAACAGGGAGTTAAAGGTTGAGGGATAGATTGGCAGAATCAATGGGAAACATGTAATTTCAGCTATATATATTTTTGAAGGTCATCAAAGATCAGGGCCCTCTAGAGCAAGAATGAGTAGAGATGTGTACTTTGAAATACCTTCCCAGGACATACTTTAGCCTGTAGACCCATCCCTGAAAGTTTCATTTTCCTAACCTAACCCCTTTCAGTGATAGCAAGCAGTCAATCAACTAGAATTTTACTGGATAAAATTAACATCCTTTGGAATAGACTCTGAATAGTCTACCCTAGCCTACTTCTTCAATAGGATTAAAGACAGTCTCAGAATAATGATTTGGCATTCCGTAAATCCTCAACTTATCTGTAATACTTCACCTAGGCATGTTTACAGAGCCTAAAAGGAGTTAATGCTTCAAATGCTACCATGTGGCAATTTAATGGAGCCTCAATGTTACCTGGAAGAAGTCAATCCTTAGAATGATTCCAAATGGCAATTTAAGGTAATAATTATGCCTGGATATGCCAGAAAACATGGAAAGCTTTAAATTAAATAATAAGTTTTTCATTGATTTAACCTACTTGCTAATAGATAGTCTACTACTCAGGGTGTCCTTTAATGTTGATCCCAAAATATGGTGATTTACTAACCTGGCTCAGATCCCTCTTCCTTTTGCAAAATCACTGTCCCACCTTCTTCCAAGCAAATAACTTGATATTCCATTACTTCATTCTTGTCCATATTTATTTTTTGTTGAATGAGATTTTTGTTGAAGAAGGTGAATTATGTACTTACTGCGCTAACCATTCTTTTGAGCACGGTAAGAAAATCACTTACTGCGGTTACTGCCGGCAGTAACTATTCTCGTTCCCAGCGGGTTGGGCAGTAACCATTTTCCCGCTAGGAACGGAAATAGTAACCATTCGGTTACTACAGTAAGTCCCTGGAACACACCCAGAAAAAATACATTGATCAAGGTGAGTTGAGTCTGTGAATCCAGTTCTTGGATTGACAACTATTATCTTCCATGCTTTATCTTGTTTACATGAACATAACAAAAAATCCAGGTTCTACCCTCAAACTCCTAATAGGCTAGGCCTAAGACTGTAGCTAATATATGCTGTTTAAGCCTACCTGTCAAACAGGGATGGCTTGAGGGGCATCCATTTCTGGTTGACCCTCCTCCTCTATGGGTCAAACTAAAAATGTATAAAGTGGGCTTGCTTACAGGTAACATTACCTATAGAGCCAGTCATTTCAGCCAGATTCACCACTAATGCTTCAGTACATATCTCCCTTCACTTCCCACAGCACAGGTTACTCAATCTCATAGTTAAGAGGCCCAGGTGTCTTGCCATTCATTTGCTTATAATTTTGATTAGATTTCAATTCAGTAAGATTTAAGTTGTTGTTTCAAACTTTTATTAGCCTATAGCCTACATGATTGGTAAAATTCTAGTTAATTGACTTCTTGCTATCTCAAAAGGGTTTAGGTTAGGAAAATGAAACTCTTGGCAATATCATCTAGGTTAGGAAAATGAAACTCTTGGCAATATCATCTTAGAGTTTGTTTTTTGCCCAGGATTCATTGCTAAAAGTTTAAATTACCCAACTCAACTACTTTTCAGGATAGCAAGAAACCTCTAAACTAAAAGTGTACATTTTTGTATACCATTTTTTGTGTACCATTTTGAAAGCCTAGCAATACAAGGTGTCTTTTGATTTATCTCACCTCTTTGTCATGCTCAGAGTACTTTACAAAATTTTTCATGACAAAATCACTTGTGTCATGACAAATTGCACTCAAATGGTCAATTTAGATTAGTAAAAGCTGGAACCACCAGCAGATTGCTGACCACCACCCCATTCCTCCCCTACCATCTAATCCAAGCTTGGTAAAATTCTAGTTAATTGACTTTTTGCCATCTCAGAAAGGGTTTAGGTTAGGATAATGAAATTTTCAGGGATGAATCTAAAGACTAAAGTATGTTCCAGGAAGGTATTTTGAAGCAACTACCTCTACTCCTCCCTCTAGAGGACCCTTACCTTCAATGACCTTTAAAAATATGTGTGTTATAAAAGTGAAACCTTGCAAAATAGATCTTCTGCTTTTGAAGTACAACAAAATTGTTTTCACCTTCATAATTTTGCTCAATTCCATTTTATAAGGTTTTAATGATATACAAATACATTTCCTAAATTTTGAAAAAAAAAACAACATTGAAATGGCTCAAAATTCTACTCAAATGACAGGAATTGAATTTTCAGGACTAAAGGCAGAGAAAAGCAACTAGCCTAGTAGCCTAACTGAAAATTAAGAATGTTGTTTTGTCAAAATTTTAATAGGCATAGATCTGTCATGTAGGCAAACTTCAGGGACCTCTAGAGAGAGAAGGGTGGAGATGAATACTTTAAAATACCTTTCCAGGACAAATTTTATTCATATTTATCCTGTAGACCCATCCCTGAAAGTTTCATTTTTCTAACCTAAACCCTTTCTGAGATAACAAGAAATCAATTAACTAAAATTGTACCACATGATTTATTGAAATATTGTTTATGATTTCTATCACATTGATTTGATAGTGGGTTCACTAATTAATATTAATAAACATCATTGATAAAAGCAGGCCACATAAAGCCAAAACAAAATCATAGGCAGGAAAATGGGGATGCCACCAGATAGATAGTTTTAAACTTACCTTCCCCTTTGTATCTTTGTTTAAAAAATAAAGTCTATGGAAATTCCACACTGTATCCATAATATCACTTTTTCTTGTGTAAATCAGGGTGTGGGGGGTATACATTTATTGATAAGGTTGCACTGAATATTGTTTTATGTCTATCATCCTTATATCACTCCAAGCTGCAAATTAAGGTAATTTAAGATTTAAGGTAATCATTCCCATGAAAATCAAAGATTGGTCTCCTAGTGCTGCATGACAAAACTGATAACAATAGAAAAAGAGAATAGTACTACCTCAATTTCCACCTTCACATCACAAATACAATAAAACAAATACTATAGGAAAATCAGAATAACAAGACGACTTCTATCCACACCCTGGGATTGTAATGAGAAAACTTTGCTCCAATTTGATAAATCGCAAATTAGACCCAAAATTGATTGTGGGCTCATTGTTAACAGTGCTTGTGCAAAGACCCGGATGCAAAAATTGAAACAACACAAAATCGTAAAATCCACCTTATATTTGGTCTTAGGAACCCAGCAAGTACTAAATTCCTGCTTACTGAGAGTGGATTATCAACTATAAATGAAAGACGAAGACTTCTTTTAATAAATTACCAGTCAAAAATCGAAGCCAATCACATACCCTGTATAACTTGTTAAGAATCCATCCTTGTACAGAAGCATTGCAAGTGAGTTTGCCAATACCCAAAAGAAACTTCCAGTACCAGCAAAGTCCATAGCACTCACTCCTCCCAATTCCCATTTTAAACAATAATTTCTCAAAGTGTACTAAAGAACTTACCCCCACTGCTTCAATCCAGAAAAACTTTGCTGAATTTTATACAATTACATATAAAGACCATTTCCCTTTCTTTGTTGATGGGTCCAAAATGAACGAGAAGGTGGGATGTGGAGTCTCCCATCCCTCAATATTGCTATGGGTGAGAGACTGTATAATAATGTATCTTTTCTTCAGCCCCCATTTGCAGACATTGCAATATAAAAAATAAAACAACTGATCATTGCCTATTTGAATGTAATATGCTGATGTCTGTACTGCTTGCTGACCATACCTGCACACAGAGCACTGAACTCAATGTATATTCTCTGATATTTCAATTTCTAGAATCAAAATATTTACTGAGCGATACCTAATCAGATTTTAGCCAATACAAGTTAAATAAGGAACAACCACTTGCATTAGTTCATTTCAACTCACAGAGTGAGTAAAAAGTAAAGGGGGTAAATAGCCTCGATTGAAAAGGCAAGTCTTCTGAAACAGAAGAAGAAGCGTGAAGAGAGAGAGAGAGAGAGAGAGAGAGAGGTATTTAGGAGCAGGCACCCCCCTTAATATACAGAATAATTTATGTTGCTTTTAAGTTTTAATATTATTCCTTATTTAGCTTGAATTTTTTTTGTTCTTTTTTACGTTCCTTTTTATGGCACTTGGTATCTACCCAGTGACATATAGTGATCGCAAATTCTTTCGGTTGGTCTGTCAGTCTGTCTATCCTGGTTTTTATAGTTTCAGCACTTCCAGGTTAGCTAGGACAATAAAATTTGGCAGACGTATCAGGAAACAAACCAGATTAAATTAGAAATTGCCATTTCCCCAATTCGATCATCTGGGGGGGGGGAGTGGGGGGACGGTTAAATTGAAAAAAATCGAAGAAATAAGGCATTTTAACTTACTAATGGGTGGTCGGATTTTAATGAAATTTAATGTTTGGAAGGATATCATGTCTCAGAGTCCTTATCTTAAATCCCGACCAGATCCGGTGACATTGGGGGGAGCCTAAAATCTTGGAAAACGCTTAGAGTGGAGGGATTGGGATGAAACTTGGTGGGAAAAATAAGCACAAGTCCTAGAGACATGATTGACATAACCGGAAGGGATGTGCTCTCTTTGGGGGAGTTGAAGGAGGGACGGTTAATTCTGAAAAATTGAAAAAATGAGGTAATTTTAACTGACAAAGGAGTGATTGGATCCTAAAGAAATTTCATACTTAGAAGGACCTCGTAACTCACATATCTTATTTTAAATCCCAACAGGATCCAGTGTCAATGGGGGGGGGGACCGGAAATCTTGGAAAACGCTTAAAGCAGAGAGATCAAGAAGAAACTTGGAGTGAAGAATAAACACAAGTCCAAGATACGTGACTGACATAATCGAACCGGATCCGCTCTCTTTGGTGGAGTTGGAGGGAGGGGGAGTAATTCGGAAAAATACTCTCGGTGACAGTGGGAGAAGTTGGAGGGAAAACCGGAAGTCTTGTAAAACGCGAAAATTGAGGTATCTTATGAATGGGTGATCAGATATTAGTGAAACTTGATATAGAAGAATCTTATGTCTCAGATGCTCGATTTTCAATTCAAATCGGGTCCGGGGACATAGAGGGTTGGAGGGGGGGGGGAATCTTGGAAACCGGAAATCATAGAAAACATTTAGAGTGGAGAGACTGGGATGAAACTTGGTGGGAAGAATAATCTCAAGTTATAGATACGTGATTTACATAATTGGAACGGATCCGTTCTTTCTCTTTGGTGGAGCTGGGGATTGTTAATTTGTAAAAATTAGACAAATTGAGGTAGTTTTAACTTAAGAACGGGTGACCAGATCTTAATGAAATTTGATAATTAGAAGGAAAACATGTATTACAGCTTTTATTTCAAATCCCAACCAGGTCTGTAGACATTGGGGGGAGCTGGAGGGAGAAACCGCAAATCTTGGAAAAAGCTTAGAGTGGAGATATCGGATTGAAACTTGGTGGGTAGAATAAGCAAATGTCGTAGATACGTGACTGACGTAACCGAACTGTATCCGCTCTCTTTGGGGGAGTAGGGGGTGGGGTTTAGTGTTTTGGCAAGTTTGGTGTTTCTGAACATGCTAAGATGATGAAAATTGGTAGGTGTGTCAGGGACCTGCACAAACTGACTTAATAAAGTCATTTTCCTCGATTCGAACATCTGGAGGGGGGTGTGAAGGGAGAGGAAAAATTAGAAAAATTGAGTTATTTTTTAACTTAAGAGTGGGTGATCGAATCTTAATGAATTTCATCCCTTTCCCCCTACCCCCCCCCCCCCCAATCCCGAGAGAAGGGCTGTAACTTATGCCCTGGGTTTGTATAGAGTAATTTCTTAGAGAAGGTGGTCGTATCAACGTCGGAGGGGACTCAAATGATTAGAAATTTAAAGTTATAATTTCGTTTTTAAGAGTCAAAAGTGATCTGATGGTAATTAGTCCCCCCAACCCTCTTTTCCTCAAATGCGTCCGATCAAAGTTTTTAGATAGCCCTTTTGTGGAAAATAGACCAAAGATCATACAACAAAACTGCAGGGATAACATATTCCCCCAGAACTGGGGGCCAAGTGTTGCAAATAATTATGCCCCAGGGGCACATTGAAGGATGGAAGGATTCCATATTGAAATATGGAAGGGATGGTCGTACAAACTTCGGATGGGGCTCATTCAATTGTAAATCTGAATTTAGCTCCCTTATAAGAGTCAAAAGTAATCAGAGGGCCTTCCCCAAAAATCGTTTTTCCCAAATGCATCTGATAAAAATTTTGACATAGCCATTTTGTTCAAAATACATGCAGGATTTTCTAGTATTATTTAAAAAGAACAATGAAAACATAAACATGAAAAATTTTTAGAAACTGAAAGTAAAGAGCAGCATTAAAACGATAGAAATCATTGCGCATATAGGGTTCACCTCCTCCTAATACCTCGCTCTTTACCCTACCGTATTTTTAGCAATTTCAACTATGTTCTCTACGGCCTTTGTGATTCAGGGATCATTATTAAGAAATTGGGAAAAAATTCAAGCTTTAGTGTAAAGAGCAAGGTATTGACGAGGAGGCGAACCCCCTCATATACGTAATAAAAACATACGAATATAGAAGTTCGCTACGTAGGTTAATTCGTAAGTTATGTATATTTTTTACTAACAAAAGCGTTCGTAAAAAATCAAAAGTTCTAGTTGCCTTTTTAAGTAATCAAAAAATTGGAGGGCAACTGGGCCTCCTCCCCGCTCCATTTTTTTCAAAATCGTCCGATCAGAACTTTGAGAAACCCATTTAACCAAAAAAAATTAATATGCAAATTTCGTTTTAATTATTCACGTGCGGAGAGCCAAAATCAAAACATGTATTGATTGAAAACATCCAGAAATTCAATAAAAAAAAAAAACAAGTTCTTTTAACTGAAAGTAAGGAGCGACATTAAAACTTAAAACGAACAGAAATTACTCCGTATATGAAAGGGGCTGTTCCCTCCTCAACGCCCCGCTGTTAACGCTAAAATTATTTTTTCTGTTTTAAAAAGTAGACTTGAGAGAAAGAGTCAAACTTTAGCGTAAAGAGCGGGTCGTTGAGGGGGGAACAGCCCCTTTAATTTATGGATTAATTTCTGTTCGTTTTAAGTTTTAATGTCGCTCCTTACTTGCTGTTAAAAAAAATTGTTTATTTATTTATTTTTTTATGAATCAGGTTAATGCTGTTGTTCATTTTCATGGTTGCTTGCATGCTTCCTGGGAAGAATCACTTTTTTCCGTTTTTTTTTTTTTTTTTTTTTTTTTTTTTTTTTTTTTTTGTTCTCTGCAATAATGAAGGTATGATAAATATAAAATTTGCAAAGCACAAAAGAACTGAAATAAGGAAGGATAACATATTTTTTCTTTATCTGGATAACAAGCATATACAGGAAAAATATAAAGGCATATTTGCGATTTTGTATTCTACTCTTCATCGTATATTTAGTACTATCATGTTATTGTCATATTTATTTTGATAATATATACACTTTTCAGGCTCATTGATGTCGTCCATACCCAACGATGAACAGTTGGTTCGATACAAGCTTGTTGTTGTTGGGGATGGAGGTGTTGGAAAGAGTGCCATAACAATACAGTTCTTTCAGAAACTGTTTGTTACAGACTATGACCCCACAATTGAAGATAGCTATTTGCAGCACTGTGAAGTGGATGGAGATATGTGTATATTAGATGGTAAATTTTTACATACATGATATTACTATTATTTTTTATTTGATTATTCGTTATACAAAACAAAGGGATGCTGGAAACGTACATTATTAACAATAATAAAAACTAATGACGACAAATATACTAGTAAAGGTAAATCGATCACGCAAAAGGTATATGAAACATTGGTTGAAAATTGGAAGATCTAGTTCTTTTTTAAGCATCAAAAGTGATGGAGGGCATTTAGCCTTCCCCCTCCCCAGCAACCCCTCTTTTCACCATAAGCATCTGATCAAAACTATGAGATAGCAATTTTGTTCAGAATAGTCCAAAGAGCATATAATAATGCCTCTAGGGTTGACACACCCCCAGCGCCCCGGGGATAGGGTTGTAAGCTATGCCATGAGAGCATATAAGGTTTTACGAAATGGGCGGTCATATAAACTTCATATGGGGTTTATTTGATTTGAGATTGGAACTTATAGTGGCCTTCTTAAGAGTCAAAATGATTTGAGAGCAATCAGCCCCCCTCCACGCTCATCATTTCTCTTAACACCTCCAATCAAAATTTGAGATAACAATTTTATTCATTGTAGTTGAAGGTTTCAGAAACCATGTCTGCGAGGAACCCCCCCCCCCTACAGCTCTCAGGGCAAGAGTTGTAATTACGCCCTGGGGGCTTAATAAGGTTTTTATAGAAAGGGTGGTTGCATATGCTTTAGAGGGGACTCATTTGGATTGGTAATCAGAAATTCTAATGCGCTTTTTTAAGCGTCAAAATGATCAGAGCGAAGGTACCCCCCTCCCCCACGCACAAAAACATGTTGTGTTTTCCTGAGATGCATCCAATAGATATTTTGAGACAATCTTTACATTCAAAGCAGTCCAAAGATCATATAACAAGGCCCTTGAGTTTGATACAAACCACCAGAGCATGAGGGTACAGGTAAATTATGTCCATTGGGCATTTAATATTCTTATGGAAGGGATGGTTTTATAAACTCTAGAGGTGATTCATTTGGTTGAAATTGAAAGTTCTTGTTCCCTCTTAAGAGTCAATAGTGATGGAGGTCAAGTAGCCCCTCCCCCTCCCAACTGCCCTTCTTTTCAACGGATGCATCTGATTGAAATTCTGCAATAGCTATTTTGTTCAAAACAATTAAAAACTCATATAACAATGCCTCCAGGGTTGGTACAGCCCCTAGAGTTTTTTAAGAGTCAAAGTGATTTGAGAGAAACCAATCCCCCCCACGCCCATCATTACCCATAAAAACATCTAAATAAAGGTTTGAGATCTCAATTTTTTCAGCATTGCTGAAACACTCAGTAATTATGTGTTTTGGGATGTCATCCCCCCCCCCTCTCCGAGGCCTCAGGGCTAGGGCTGCAAGTTATGGAATTTGTTCATTGTTCACATATAGAATATGTTATTGAGAAAAGGTATGCATGTTTGACTTCTACTTTCCCAAATTGTGAAGGGCATTAAGATGATTAAGATGAGTCTTTCAGGGAATGTTGAGGGGAGTGTTGAACTGAATCAAAAAATGTTTTGTATATATGGATTGTAACAAGCGTGTAAGTCAGGAATGACTCAGTATATTAATTTACAATTTTCAGGAAATGATAACGAAAATGATCAGTTGACCAAAAAGGCAATATTTGCACGCTATTACAGCTACAGCTACTGCTGGTTCTATTGCTATCACACATACTATTACTACTACCACTACTATCAATAAAGCTATCACTTCTGTAGCGAGTGCTACTATGACTGAGGATATTGAAAAAAAATATAAGAGGAAACGTTGAGGGGAAAGCTGAACTAAATCAAAATATACTATGTGTATATAGATTGCTGATACGGGTGTATCAGCAATATTTTTCGAACATCTTATCATATCAAGAGGGAACTTCAGGGGTATCATGAGTGGGATGTTCGGTGGACCAAAGGGCAAAATGTACCTGTCACTACTGCTATTAATACAGCTGCTACTACTGTTACTACTAATAATTAGAGACTATTACTGCTACTAGAAATTCTTGAAGGAACATATAGACTGTTTTATACACAAATCTTATCGTCTTGCTTTTGGACACCTGGTATAGCTCATTTCTTTAGATGCCCAAGATATCCATGTTTGCATCGTGGATGTCCTTAGAACATTTCTTTATTTTTAAATAATTTGTTAGACCACACTGCCTTTCTGTTTACAAAGAATTAAGCGATAAATAGTGGGTTTAATTTAAATAAAGCAGCGGAACAGAACAAAAGATAAAATAAGAACAACAACAAAACTTCAAATAATAAGGAAATCAAAATGTTTCGACTCCACGTCTGGGAGCCTTTTTCAACGGAAAAAATAAGGGAAAAGAAACAACTTTTTAAAAATAAAATCATTTATAGAAAACAACAACTAACATATAAGAGAAAAACAAAACAAACAAATAAATACAGCTCACATATTAAAAACTTTCCAGAACTCCAAATACTTTAATTGTCTGAATAATCATTAACAAGACAAACGAATGTGTCTAGTGCACACAAATAATTCTCCTCTTTAAAGTTAGATTGGTATATAAGATATTTTAATCATTTCGAGAATTTTAAATGCTGTAACTGTTTGACTAATCACCGACAGAACAAACCAATGTCTCTAGTACACGCAGATAATTCTCCTCTTTACAGCCAGATTGCAAATCCACTTTAAAGTGGATTTGGCACTTTGCATTTTTTCCCAATCTGACTTTAAAGAGGAGAATTATCTGTGTGTACTTGGGACATTTGTCTATCTTTTCAGCTATTAGTCAGACAATTACAGCATCTGCAGTTCTGGAAGTGTTTAATATGTGAATTGTATTTATTTGTTTGTTGCTTTTTTTTTTCTCTTGTGTATTAGTTGTCAATTTTTTAGATGAATTTTTTATGTTTCTTTTTCTTTATTTTTTTTTGTTGTTGTTGAAAAAGGCTCCTGGACATGAAGTCAAAATATTCTGATCTTTTTTATTATTTCAATTTTTGTTGTTGTGTTTTTAATCTTTTGTTTTGTTCCAACTGCTTTATTTAAATTAATCCTGTTTTTTTTTTCTCTTCATTTTTTATTTCTAAAATCCACAATTTCGGTTGCTGTTCATTGGTATGCAAGTGAATTGTTAAATAATTCCAGTTTTTGTAGCTGTTTTAAAATGAAAATGGGACATTAAAAAGTGTTAAAAAAGGAGTGATATTGCGGGCAGTTCTTCTTTTTTTAAGTTTTTTCTTCTTCTTTTCTTTTATAGTGTGAGACGTATTTTGCGAAAATAAGCAGCTAAAACTTATGTGTCTTTACCCTAGCAAATTATGTTTGATCAAAGTCTATATTGTTTTCCAGTATTGGACACAGCAGGTCAAGAAGAATTCAGTGCTATGAGGGAGCAGTACATGAGAAAAGGAGATGGCTTTCTACTTGTTTACTCAGTGACAGATAAACAGAGTTTTGATAATATCGATCAATTCCGGACACAAGTTCAGCGAGTTAAAGATAGGTACAAAATGTGTTAACAACTTTTCTATAATCTTCCCCAATGTATTTATTGTTGATTCTATTCAGTTGATCTTCCATAATGCTGCTATCTACAATAGGATAGACTTGGCAGTGTTTCAGGAAAATAACCGTCGATTCTAAGAAATTCTATTTAGTAACACCCAAGAAAAATAATAAAAGAAGCTGTCTGTTGGGGAATGGCTAAGTGGTTCTAGGACAGGATCAAGAGGAATGGCTGTTTAGAAAAGTTCTATTTCAGTTGAAATATTACTTAAAATGGCTTCAGATCTTTAAATCACTTTTCCTCTAGTTATATCTGCCTTTTTTCTTTTGTAATGTAAACCTATTGATAGATTTATAGAGAAACCTCGTATGCTTTTGGGTTATACTAGTGACCAAGGGGAAAATAAATTTGCCAAAAAACTATTGTTAGATCTGGAGAGAAGCCTTGGTATACTTTTCGCCAGTACTTTTGATCATGGGCACATTAATTTGAAGAAACTACTCAATTTTTTTACTGAAAAGTGTGAATGAACCAGAATAAGACTTATACATTTGTGTTCATGTACGCTCGCTAAGAAACGAGCCTATATGACTAGAGATGTAACGTAAACCTACTGTTAGACCTGGATGAAACCCTGGTACACTTTAGGGCAGTCTTTTTTGAAAGACCTCTTTTGTGGAAATAGTTTTTAAAATTAATTCATTTCTTTTTAATTGACATTGTTTTTTATTGGTAGGCTAAATAAAATGAATATTATTCATTTTATGTATTTTCAACAAATTTTAATAATAGGTTAATACTATAGAACTATATGGGTGCTTTTACGATGCTATGTACGGCAATAAAATTGGTCCAGTTAAAGTAGGAAATGAGGTTAGTAGCGGGTTTGGTAATTAATCAGGAGTCAATAAAAGTTGCGTTCTATATTTGAAGAAACTACTCAGTTTTTTACTGAAAAGTTTTAGCAAATCAGGGTAAGCCTTATATATCTGTACTTATGTGCACTCTTTCAAAAACGTTGTGTTTTGTATTAATGCACCTTTTGTAACATTAATAATAGTTTATTTTAAAAAAATATATATCATTATTATCAATCCGATTGTATATCCTTTGCTTAATAAAACTTTATCATATTTAGTTGGATGGTGAGTGAAAATTAAAAATGGGGAGAAACTGAAAAAAAAAACTACGAAAATCCCCTGGGTGGTAAAAACATGCACCTATACTATAGATCGTGCCATTTTGACCATGTCTATGACTGTATAAAAATCAGTTATGCCCTTTTTTAATGTATCTCTTTATTTGTTCAACTTTTTGTAAGTTTTAAGTCACAAGGGTTAAAGGGGAAAGCAGTTGTCCCCCGTATCCTCCCCTAAATGTATTTTTGGGTCGTATCTGATACCAAAAGGCTGATCACAATAAGTAAATAAATTCTTAGACAATACTGCTTTTCCATTTACGAAAAATTAAGCAAGAAAAAAACGGGTTTTAATTTCAACAGAGCAGTGAACAAAAAATAAAAACATTACCACACTTCAATTAAAAGATATTCCGAATATTCGGCCTCACATTTGGGAGCCTTTCTCAGCGAAAAAAAAACGAAAAGAACGAAAAATCATTTTTTTTTTAAATAACAGACAAAAAAACGACAACTAAACACACAAAGAAGAAGAAAAAAAATAAGAATAACTCACATTAAAACAAGTTCCAGTACTGATGTTAGAACATAAAAATAAAACCAAAGCAAATGTCTATAGTGAAACCATGGCTTACTCTCCTCTCAATATTCAGTGTAAAAATTGGAATCTATTAAAAGTGGAGACTATTACTAGTTTAGCTACAATCCGTTGACACTTTTCCCAGCTTTGGGTCAGAATTAGGTAAGAGCTTGGATTTTTTTTTTTTTTTTTTTTTTTTTTTTTTTTTTTTTTTTTTTTTTTTTTTTTTTTTTTTTTTTTTTTTTTTTGCTGAGAAAGACTCTCGGACATGGGGTCGAAATCTTCGGAATATTTGTTAATTAAAGTGTTTTTTTTTTTTTTTTTGTTCACTGTTTTGCTGAAATTAAACCCCGTCTTTTCTTGCTTAATTTTTTGTATAAGGATAAGTAATATCTCCAAGATGAAGTGTGGTATCTTTTTTTATCAAATCTTTAAGAATATTGGAGTCTTTTTTCATGGTATGGCTTTGATTGCCTGAAATTCAATTTTTAGGAATGATTTGCTAATGCTTGTTTTATGTACTAACCTAAGAGAAGTGTTTAATCTTAGCTATTAATATGTGTATTGAATGTAGGAGTCCATAGTTTGTTGTTGCTTCTTCGATTTTATCGGGAAACAACCGCCTCAGTAATGTAATTATATTTGAACGCATTATCTGATGTTAAAGATCAGACTGCCCGTTCGTCTAGGGGGTGGAAAAGTGCTTACTTTGGTCCTTTTTTTCTTACTTCACACTTGAGTAACATATAGGTATGCATCAATGTGTTCCCACTAAACCACCTCATTCGCCAGGAATAGTCACATAAGTATAAGGTTTTAGCTGTTTCCAGTGCCATTGCCTGACATGATTGACTACAAAATGATTTGCTGTGTAGCCAGTACGCAACTTTTTGGAGTTTTTCAGACTGCATTATTTGATATTATTTAAATTAATAAATTAAGGGCGGATAATATTCTCGGCTCATGTAAAATACCAAAATGAAATATGAAGGAAAAAAGAAGCTATTTGGTTAAAGATCATATCATAAATATTGTTATAGGTACCCTGTTAACTATGGTTAATTTTAATAGATATAATTCATGTTGCTAGTTCTTGTTTGCTTAATAAGTTTTTTTGCTTTTTTCCACCTACAAAACGGTTGTGAAAAGTTAATTTTTGCTGTTCGGTGTAGCATGTTCACCGTTCCACGTCAAGTTAATCTTGAAATCAAAGTATCTTTTATTTGAAGTTCGGGTAACAATTTGTTGACAAGAAAAGATTGTAAAGTATAAGCTTATAATGGTATACTTTAGGATGTACAATTAGCAAGGAATTACGCGTTCCTTAAGTTAAATCAATTTTAAAGTTTCAGAGTTCGGCTAGAGTATTTTATTAAAGAAAGAAAAGAAACTACAGAACAGCAAAGCACTGTTTGACCTTGCTTCACTTACCTTAGTTGTATCAAACAGCTCATGCTAACGAACTGTAAGTAAGGAGTGACCCGGCTCAATAGTAAACGAAACTCTAAAAAACAGAATTTTGATACCAATAGATACATCAAATGAATCAGATTTTTATTATGATTTTAAATATATAAGTTTACCCATCAAAAGTTAAGAGCCCGAGAACCTTGTTTTTAAAAAAAAGGGGGAACATCCCTTAAAAGTCATAGAGTTATAAAATCACATAATCGAATTCAGCGTATCAGAGAACCCCACTGTAGAGGTTTCAAGCTCCTATCTGCCTATATGTGGAATTCTATATTTTTTTTTTGTCTGAAGAAAGATCACGGATGCGTGTTAATATGTTTTTTTGTTTTGTTTTCCTGGAGTGATCGCATCGACCCAGTGGTCCTAGAATTTCGCAAGAGGGCTCATACGAACGGAAATTAGAATTTCTATTGCCCACTAAGTGACCAAAAAAATTGGAGGGCAATTAGGCCTCCTCCCACGCTCATTTTTCTATAATTCACCCGATCATAATTTTGAGATAGCCATTTTGTTTAAGCATAGTCAAAATATCTAATAACTATGTCTTTGAGGATGGTTTTATCCGTAAGTATACAGACATTTTTAGGGGAGATTTTTTCTGGTGGGGGGGGGATACTAACGAACAATGTTTTTGTTGTTTTTAGTATCCGTCGATGGCAGTTCATATTTGTTTGGATTTTTTGCAAATTGCGGATATTGGCGAATAATTAACTTTATTGTTTGTTAGGTATTGGATTTTAATTCTTTTAATTTTTGGTCTTTTATTGAATTTTGTTTAATTTTTTGGCGTTTTTTTTTTCATTGGTTTTGTTGTACTTTCCGTGCTTGTTTTTTTTTTTTCCTTAATCATATTATTATGTTTGCGCTGAAGAAGAGAGGCGTTTGTTCTCACGAAATATACGCTTTCTGTGTTTTCTTCATTATTTTCATTTGGGCTTTAAAAACGTCATTTTTGATCGTTTTCTTTCTTTATGTTATGGCAAGCCAATAGGGTTTAAGAAATTATCTTAATCTTGAGACTACGAACAGTAAAGGGGGCAAAGGCCTTAAAGTCCCCCCTTTACTCTCCAAAAAGCTTGCTTGTTAGTTAGGAAGGTGTCATTTAGGGAGAATACATTTGGATAATGAGTTATTGTTTCTAATTCTTTTTTTTTACCACGATCATTGTACAATTTGTCGTTTTTTAGAGTGTATTTATCATAAAGAGGTCAATTAAGTAAATACTATTTGTGTTGCTACTCATTTTTAGAGATTCAGTTCCAATGCTTCTGGTTGCAAACAAGATAGACTTGGTGCATATGCGCCGCATCACTGAAGAACAAGGGCGAGAGGCGGCATCCCGACTGAATATCCCCTATATGGAAACCAGTGCAAAGGATCCTCCTGTTAATATTGATGCGGCGTTTCACATGGTAATCATATGTTTTTTGTTTTTTTTTTTTTAATTCGTTCTTGTGCGTAAGATAGAAATGGGCAAATTTACCAATAACTTTTTTTTCCTTTGTTTCGCCTTTTGTTTTGGGTTTATATTTTTAGCCATTTCAGACTGTTCGTTGATTTTTCGCTCTAAAATATTAAAAAACCAAGCAGGCTACTCAGCATACATAGTTGAGAGGTCTCGAAAAAAAAAAGAAGCTCTATGTTACTTATTTGACGTTATTTCAGTAATCTGAAATGATGACAATGATTAGAAAATAGTGTGAAGTCAAACATTTTTATTGGTTGACTGTTACTGAAACACTGTTTTAGCATGAACTTAATTTTAACTTGTCTCTAATTCATATACCATTGTTTTTATAGGCTTTGTGTAGTTTTTGTGTAATTTTTTTATGTAAAGCTCATTTCTTTTCAGTAGAATTATCCCAGTGCACCTTTTTGGAGGCACTTAGTAAAGAGTCATGTGTCTTGTCTGTATTTTTTTGTTTCCCGGCCACTTAGTATAGAAGGGTTGATCGTGAAGAAACTAAGACAGAGCCTCATTCGATTGCGAATTGAAAGTTAAGAGTCGAAAGCTATTGGATTCGAATAAAATGCAGTTTTTACAAACTATGTTTTTTGGCAGCACAGTTATTATTATTAATAATAATAATAATAAAAATTTACTTATAACCCACAAAATACATTAAACTGTCGAGTAAACACACAAAAAAGAAAAAACAAGAAAAAAACATAACAACATAAAATAACATAACAGCATAACAACATACAACAAAAGTAAATTACCTCAGTTCAAAAAAGGCCAAAGAGGGTCAAAAACACCAATCATTTGCCGAGTTTTAAGGGATATATCTTTAGATGAATGTTTCAATCGCAAGGGCGCATCAACGATGTCAAATTTAGAAACGACTGTATGATTCCGATACCACCGAGGCAGACGCAGCAAATACTTGCAATACTTAAAATATCCTGAGCGTATTTTCTTTGTATCCTTCTTGCGAAGGAGGAAAGCAAAACCAGAAAGATAAAAAAAACAGCAGGGGCACAAAAACTAGAATAAAGACGGCATAGTCCTTTTCGGTTATATCGACCACAATTTGGTGAAATTTTCGCGTATCCAACCCGCATACTTTTCAGCACGCTGGACGTAATAGCGGAGCAAGTAGACGAAAGTGACGTGGAAAAAGAGAGACTCAACCATTTAATACTTGCTGAACATGGTATAGTTGAAGAACCCAAGCAAAGAGGTGATGCTGGTGGAGGACTCCCCAAACACAAAAACTCACATTTGGAGACATTAACTGAAAGGCCTACTGTGGATAGTGCGGCTGAAAGCCGGTAAAAGTTGGTAATTAGACTATGTTTTGTCCGGCTAAGAAGCAGAACATCATCAGCATATGCAACGTGACTAATGCCTAAATTATCATTGTAAAAAATTGACGGTTGGAGACGTTGGAGACACGAAGCTAAAACACATTTAAATATGCTCGGGGATAACACGGCACCTTGTCTAACGCCTTTTTTAACAGGAATATACTCCCCTACAGTACCATTCCACTTCACCCTAACTGAAGTGGGTGAATAACTTCACTTCATGCAACATAATTAAATTATCTCAATTCAAAAAATGGCCAAAGAGGGTCAAAAACACCAGTCATTTGCCGAGTTTTAAGGGATATATCTTTAGATAAATGTTTCAGTCGCAAGGGCACATCAACGATGTCAAATTTAGAAACGACTGTATGATTCCGATACCACCGAGGCAGACGCAGCAAATACTTGCAATACTTAAAATATCCTGAGCGTATTATACGCTCCAACATACATAAAATAACTGAACAATGGACTGTGCCAAACTCATCTGAAACAATAACTACAAATGCTTCAGCAGTTCAGGACAATCATAAGCAAAAAACTTGAAGCAAAGACCATCACTATCGAGAGACTCAGACTTATTCACTTGCTTAAGAGCTCGGAGTGTAACACCAGATTCCACCGATAACACTTGAGATTGGCTGATACGAATTGGGAGGATTGAGTTGACAAGCTTTGAAAAATGATTTTGGAGATCAATATTAAATGAAAGCAAAATATTTTTATAATGAGAAACGAAGTCACATAGCCGAAGAGATGAATTAATTGGAGGTGAACTTGCTTATTACATATTAATTATTTTGACCAGACCTTGAACCGTTCCTTGATTACTTGAGTAGTGACACCGAAAAAAATTATTTCATTTGTGCTACAAACACACAAGGTCAAACAGCCCACATGCATTTAGTAAAGATAGGAAAATGAGAATTTAGGTAGATTCAAAGTCTTAAATACACAGGAGCCATAACAGGAATGAACACAGGCAACAAAACAGAAACAAACCCGGGGTACAGAAGAAAACTTTCAAACACATCAAAATTTGTTTATGTACATTGTTACGTTTTGACGAGTTGGACTAAAATTTCGGGGATGGGTCAAACCCAGACCGAAACGAACACACGCAACAAAAACAGGAACGAAGAAAAGGATTAAACAGAGGAAAAGATAAATAAAAGAAGGGGCAAAGGAAAACAGACACAAATGAAACAACAAAGACAAAAATTAAGAGCATAGTTACATCTTTAAAATTGTATTAGATGGTTTTAAAAGAATATATAAAAATTTCAAGATTAGAGCTGAACAAAAATCTTTTAGAACAAAAAAAAAAATACTATCAAGGAAGCAAGATATCATTAGTTCTGAATTTCCGTCTAAATTTAAAAATATTAGTAAGCTACGTACCTAAATTATTAGCTGTACGTTTCATGGAAAAACAGATAACAGTTTATATGACCTCATACCGCTGTCGAATATTGAATCTAAGGAAAGAAGACCGAATACAGGAACAAGAATGGGTTAAAATATAGGAACATGCGAACGAAGCGGCGCAGGAGTGAAGAATAAAATGAACCGTCAGTGGAATAAAAACAAAAATGATATAGGATTGAAAGAATCTAGCAGCAGAGACAGTTACAAACAGAAGAACGAATACAATAACAATTTTATAAAAAGAAGAGAAACACATTTTAAAACGGCTTGCTTTCCATTAGTAAGGATGATAGCTTAGGAAAACCTTATGACTGTTCTTTGTTGCACACTAGGTTACAGCTAAGAAAACGGTAAAGGCTTTTTCCTATATGTGAATTTAATAAAGAATGTAACTAAACAGTCAACTCTACTTTTCATGACAAATATTAAGATGAAGCTTGGTTTTAATGAATCTGGAGGACGTATAAGAAGGAAACGTTGGATCCCAACCATACTATGTAGGAATGGAGAACTAAACCCACAGTTCTACCCTACTAACGTCTGTACTTGATCTTATAATCAAGTAGGAAAAAAGAGGGTTTCCAAATCTCTGGCCGTCAGCACAAATACTTGATGGCCTGGTTTAATTGAGAATACCTGGTTAACAATGATATAATGGATCTCTGTGTCCGTGCTCGATTCAACCTCTTTGAGTAAAAAACTGAAGTCCTGTCGTCTGTACCTATCAGAAGAGTTTATTGGAACTTAATTAATATTCATGGGGATTACCATCTAGAGTTTAAGCTCAGTTTTTGGAGGGGTTTGCTTCTAGAAGCAGATGTAGTTGAACCACTTCAAGAAAATATAGAGAGCCGATGGGCAGAGATTATTTTTAACTTTTAATGAAGATATAGAAAAAAATATTTTTCATAGTGTGGTTGCAGCTGTCGCACGTGATGTTGGGGTTGTGTTACTTGTGGAGATAAGGTAGTTAGCTTTTTGGTCTTGAAGTCTGAAAGGTTAGTTTTGTGGGTTCTACCTTAATGACCCACAAGGTGCTGATACCATTTGTTTCCACAGATATCTGCCGGCTGCACCTTAATGAGTATGTTAATTAAGACAATACACCAATGAACTTTTTTGTTCACTAATGTAATGGATACGGACAACATTTACGCAGCTCTTTAGCTTACTCTCGTGACGTTTGTAGTTGTCTAAAGGAACATTGCTTCAAATAATGAGGCAATGTTGATGCTCTTATAGTTGAACCACTGCTTTACTATTATGCCATCATTTGTCAAAGCTACGCTGCCAAAACTTTTTCACTCCTTTTTTTTCTTTATTTCATCAGCAATGATGATGCAACCGTTCAGTTTGTTTGTACTAACCATCAGTAAAATTAGTCTCGAATGAATGGAGCTTGCACATGGGTGGTGTACCTTTGTATTAATTATTGAAAATTGAGCTTGAAATTGTCTTGTGTTGTAATGGCAGCTAATAGTCAAACCACTACCTTTGCTTCCTCTCAAAACTCAGTGACTGGGGCCAAACATATTCATGTCTCTTAAGTTTCCAAGCCTCTTAAGTCATAGGTTGTTTTACTGGTATCTTTATTAGCGAAACACTTGATTTACAAGGAGTGGTTTTATGTTCTTGATATATTACTTGAGATCCAGTCTCAACTTATAACAGACCGTCTGCTCGCTACTTGGAATCCTCCGAAATTCCGGAGGATGTTTTCAGGTTCATTTGCAGACCTTCTGTCAACAACTGTGCTTTGACGAAAGGGCCACATTGACCGTCTAGTATCTCAAGGTGATTATCGTTGGCGTTGAAAATCTTTGAGGATTTTGAGTCGGTGTTTAGATATGACTTCTGCAATAAGGGAGAATTTTTGGTTTTCATCCAGTGGGGATTCAGAGGTTGCTTTATTGTATCCACACATTTATGGACTCTAAAGACCTGTTCCATATCCTTGCTGGTGACTTTTAGCTGAATATTCCTCCTTGTGTATTGTATACTAATTAGTCTTAATAGCAAGGTCTTTGAGTATGTTGTTATGAAACACTTACATAAAGTATACTACAGGGGTTATAATTTTGAAGAAGTTGAAGGAAAAGAAGGCTTTCAATTTTTGTCAGAGGAGTCAAAGCCTTGTCTTCAGATGTAATGTTTGCAAGAGGTGTAATGTGGGATTTACACGAAAATGAGAATAGATCTAAACATCTCGAGGTTGTAGGGTGGGTGTGGTCCTTGATTCTCCTACTTATTTGTCTTTTTATATTACATCCTTTCCAATCTTAGCTTTCATTACGAGTTAAAATAACCTTGTTACAAATTGACCTCTAATTTTTACTAATTGTTTAAAATTCAGATGTACAAAGCTCAGTTATTTGCAATGTATTATAACTTAAATTTGACTTTTTTTTCTGAAATTGCTTCCCTTATATATTGAACCTTCCATATTTTCTCTTTATATTCTCTTTATTTGCACCAAGGACCCCAACCGACAGGGTATCCACCTACAATTGGGTGGGGCGTTAGGGATAAGTTTTATGCCGTCGCCTAATATTCAGTTTTCCACAAATTTAGCTGGAATTTGTATTTCGATTAGAAAAAAGAGATACCTAGAGAACATATAGCGATTTTGCTAACGTCGCCAATCAGCATCATTTTTACAAACATTCTTATTAGGTTTTATAGGCTAATTGTTTAAAAGCGGTCAACACTTAGATTCTTTTTTAACAGATCATCTGTTATATAATACCATTAAATAGTCAATTTATTAATAGAAAGAGGATGTCAGTTAATCAATTTAATATATGCCATCGGGTAAAATAATCATACCATGAGCTTACCAATAAGATCTGCGTATTGGAAAGCCCAACGAATTATTGGTAGTTATTTAGAATGTTTTTTTTTGCAAGTACGATAAAAATAAAATAAAAAAGTTTAAAATTGTCTTTTTATTTTGTTTTTTCTTGTAGGTGGTTCGACTTATCAAAAACTCGCAGTTGAATCCAGACCGACAGGAGAAGAAAAAAAGGAAAATGAGCGGCTGTTCTATATCTTAAAAAAACTGAGATAAAAACACTCATATATCGTAAAATTTTAAACGGAAGTGTGATATTAATTAGATCTATGTTATAGTTTTAATCGTTCAGACATGATGCTTTAATTTTTTTCTATTTTAGTTTTGAAACTTTCATTTCGAACTTCATTTAATGTTATTTTTGTTATGTAGGGGCTCGAATAGTGAAGAATAATAAGAAACAAAGTTGTTTTTTTCTATTTTTCCAAAAACCAAAGTTAATAGTACATTCAAAAAAGAAACGGGAAAATATACTCTCGGTCTGGAAGCTACACTTTTTTAAAGTGTAGCTGATCATTTTTCACATGCATTTTTCGTATTGGTATAAAGCGTCTGTTTCCTTTTCAAGGGAATAAGAGACATTCCAAAGTAATAATAGACAAATCTGGTGTGGCCTGTTGTAGGCCACACCATAATAACCATGTATAACCATGTAGGAATAACAGTATATAACTACATCTAATTGATCAATGGATCAATTGGTTTTAAACCCACAAGAGAAAGAGAGCTCTATCTTCAGTGCAACATACCCTCATCTTTATGACACATCCCTTTAGATTTGAAGTATCTTTATTATTATGTATAAAGGTAGCATTCTTAAAACTGCACCGTTTTTTACAATGGGTGAAACACTTATACTGATAGGTCTGAACTTGCCTCGAGTGAACAGGAAGCATTCGGTGCACGTTTTCAGAAGTAGAAACAATTAAATTTTTTTTGTTTTTTTGAAAACAGGGTAAGGATAATTCAATGTGCACTATAGATAAAAGGATGTCTACTTGTGAAATATCTGGATATTTGCTCTGCCAATAATTCACATACCTTATTAACAATCAAATGAAGTGTAAATGTCAGGCTTTTGAAACATAACAGTATAAAGTTTCCTGGTATTTACTGTTCTAAATCTCATGCAGTCATCTTTCTTCTTTTTTGCCTTTAGCAAAATTAGCGCTACAGTCAATAGTATACAATTCTTGTTCTTCATAAAAATGCCGTAATTTTTGCTGAATTAGCTGATGTCATTGCTAGTTGTGATACTATAGTAAAATAATCACAGCTGTTTAATTGCTAGTTATAAGGATGCAGATATTTACTAATCTTCTTGAGAAAATATAGTTCAGAACTTGGGACTCGAATTTTTTGTTTTGCCATGAACCATCGTTTTCTGTTTTTTGATCGACAGAGAAGATGAAAACGTTATTTCTTTTTGGATTTTTTTATTTATTTGCTCTGATTTCTGATTTTGACCTAGAAATGATTCGAGTCCCAAAACTAAATACCTTGTCTTTAAGATAAGGCTGTAAACTAACTACAGTTCAAGTAGTATCAGTCGTTAATATTGTGGTAACGAACTGACTAGATAACTCACAACAGCTTACTTTTTATGCGAATTATAAATATATAAAATTCATTAAAACTAATGTTACCAATCAAAAGCTAGGAGAGGTTTCTATCTATTATCTACAAAAGTGTGAAATTTTGAATTTTTCGGCAGAATAAAGATCACGGATGAGTGTTATCTAAGGTAGCTCTTTCGAACACAATATAAAAAGTTTTAGCGCCCTTTTAAAGTGACCAAACAAATTGGAGGGAAATTAGCCCCTCCCCCCACTCCCACACTCATTTTTTTCTCTAAACACTTATGATGAAAATTTAAAGATATGTATTTGATTTAGCATAGTTGAAATGTCCAATAATTATGCTTTTGGTGATGACTTGGCCCTCCATAGTCCCTGGGGGAAGGACTGTAAGTTCTGCAATTTGTCTGTATTGTCCACATATAGTATTTGTTATTGGGAAAAAATGTGGAAAATTTTCGGATCATTTTCTACGAGGGGGGGGAGCATATGGAGGGTTTTCCGGGGGAATTTTCCAGGAGAAATGTTACACGAGGAAGGGGGGATTTCCTGGTGTAATTTGAAAAACAATCAAAAATTAAATTAAAAAAAACTAGTTTTTTCAACTGAAAGTAAGGAGCAACATTAAAACTTAAAACAAACAGAAATTATTTTGTATATAAGGGAGCTTGCCCCTTCCTAAACCACCGTTCTTTATGCTAAAGTTTTGCTTTTCGTCCTGATTCTTTAAGAAAGACTGCTCAAACACTAGTGGCGTTGGTTTTGAATCGGAAGTAGTTTTCAAGAACTTTAAGACTTTAGCGTAAAGAACGAGGGTTGAGGAAGGGGCAGCTGCCCTTATACACCGAATAGTTTCTGTTCGTTTCAAGTTTTTACGTTGCTCCTTACGTTCAGTTGAATTTTTTGTTATATTTCATTTATTATAATAATGCAAACTAATAAATTGAGAATTGTATGCTTTTTATTTCCTACGCTTTTTTACAATTTTTTAGCAGTGGTTCATTTTGACTTCTAACTCATTTTGATAGTGTGCCATACTTTTTATATACATCTGACTTTGTCCGTGTAAGCCTCTTGTGCATCCATTTTTATTATGAAAATAAAACATATTTGTTTAATTGTGCTGGTTGTCTACTTTCTTAGTCAGTCGTTTTTTGTTCTTTTCGCTATTTATATATCTTAATTTACAAACGGTTATTTGTGTTAATTGACATATTGAATTTTTTTTTTTTTTTTTTTTTTTTTTTTTTTTTTTTTTTTTTTTTTTTTTTTTTTTTAAGCTTAACATCTACTTTTTGTTGGATAAGAGACTTGAATCTTCAGTAGGAGAAGCAAAACAGCAAATATCTATCTTTTTTTTTCTTTTAGTCGTCATTTGAAGCTGATTCGGGAATGGTAATTATGACTTCAATTAATCTTAATTTTAAAAGTATACAAAAATAAAATTTTGAAATTTCGAAAAGTAGCCTGAAACCCCTCAAAAATGGTGTTGGATCTAGTGTCTACAATCGTTTATATCTAAAGTTACAGTCACTGTCGTCAGGAGTCCAATTAAAAAATGTCGATTAAGACCTTAATTAATAGATAATGCCTTATAAAAGATAGAATAATTATTATAGTTTTGTGTAGCTATTATCGTTGGAGGGAGGAATAATCAAAGATGCTGGGTAATTTTCTAGAAAGGATGTTAATAATATGGGAATGAATTAAACATACCAACGACCGGATAGTTAAGGAAAATATGATACATTATTTGATTATTATTTATAAGTAAAAATTGCATTTAGTTTTAGGAATGGATGTTGAGGAATTCGATAGTACGAAGTTTTATTCAACTTTGAATTAAACTCTGTTTATGAATATGTCAACAAAATAAAAAAAATTTCAAATACTTCTTACCTTCGCCCCGTGGCCGACCGAAAACGCGATGGTCCGACAACCTGTCCGAGCTCCTGGCGATGGCAAACATCAGACTGAGTAAAGGACAAACGCTCGCACTCGATCAAAGCGGATGGAGCAGGCAGACGTCAATCCACGTCGAGCAGCGGCCGGCAGGAGACCTAAGTCAAGTAAGTTTGTCTATCGTTAGTTTGGGAGAATGCCTTCTTTCATTTCTTGTAAAGGAAAATATTAGCCATAATTTTTGGAATTTAGTTATCCATTGCTTTTGCTAGACATATGTTTAGTATATTTTTCATATTTGAAGCTTTTTCTTGGATAATAATAATTTGAAAAAGGTTAGTTTTTTTTTTACCCATTTTGTTTACTTTCAAAGTTAACCTGTTATTCTGTTCGTTTTTATTTTTGAGCAATTAGAAAAGATTTTGCAAAAACATTTGAATTAAGAGCTTCAACAAATAGAAATGAAAAAATTAATTAATCATTCCATTCACCTAAAAAACAAGAGCTAAGAGCTCATATGGCACTTGTGACGAGGCGAGAAGAGCTAATAGCCAAGAGATCATATGGTATGAGCTCTAACAAAATTCTATGAATCAATAGATTGATTTAAAAAGGAAAATAAGAGGCTTAATGCCGGTCAGGATTTAAAATAAGAGCTCTGAGTCACGATGTCCTTCTAAATATCAAAATTCATTAAGATCCGATCACCCACTCGTAAGTTATAAATACCTAATTTTTTTAATTTTTCCTCTCCCTTTAGCCCCAGATGGTCGAATCTGGGAAAACGACTTTATCAAGTCAAATTGTTCAGCTCCCTGACACGCCTATCAATTTTAATCGTCCTAGCACGTCCAAAACCACCAAACTCGCCAAATCACTAACCCCTCCCCCCAAATCCCCCAAAGAGAGCGAATCCAGTACGATTCTGTCAATCACGTATCAAGGACATGTGTTTATTCTATCCACCAAGCTTCATCCCGATTCCTCCACTCCAAGTGTTTTTCCAAGATTTCCCCCTCCAACTCCCCCCAATGTCAAAAGATCTGGTTGGGATTTGAAATTAGAGCTTTGAGACATGAATTCCTTCTAAAAACCAAATTTCATTAAGATCCGATCATCTATTCGTAAGATAAAAATACCCCAATTTTCACATTTTCCAAGAATTCCGGTTTCCCCTCCAACTCCCCCCAATATCACAGGATCTCGTAGGAATTTGAAATTAGAACTTTAAAGCACAAGATCCTTCTAAATATCAAATTTCACTAAGATCTGGTCACCCTTTCGTAAGTTACAAATACCTCAATTTTCAAAATTACCCCCCCCCCCAATTCCACCAAAGAGAGCAGATCCGGTCTGGTTATGTCAGTCACGTATCTTAGACTGGTTTTTATTCTTCCCATCCAGTTTTATCCTGATCTCACCGCTTTAAGTATTTTCTAAGATTTCCGGTCCCCCCAACTGCCCCCCACCCAATTACGCTTGATCCGGTTGAGATTTAAAATAAGAGATCTGAGTTACGAGGTCCTTCTAAATATGAAGTTTCATGAAGATCCGATCACTCCTTCGTAAGTTTAAAATACGTAATTTTTTCTGATTTTTCAGAATTAGCCCCCCCCCCCAATGGAGCGGATCCGTTCCAATTATGTAAATCACGTATGTAAGACTTTTGCTCTTATTTTTCCCACCAAGTTTCATCCCGATCCCTCCAATCTAAGCTTTTCCCATGATTTTAGGTTCCCCACCCCAAACTTCCCCCAATGTCACCAGATCCGGTCAGGATTAAAAATAAGAGCTTTGAGACACGATATCCTTCTAAATATCAAATTATCTTGAGATCCGATCACCCGTTCGTAAGTTAAAAATACCTCTTTTTTCTAATTTTTCAGAATTAACCCCTCCCCCAACTACCCCAAAGAGAGTGGATCCGTTCCGGTTATGTCAATCATGTATCTAGGACTTGTGCTTATTTTCCCCACCAAGTTTCCCCCTCCCAACTCCCCCCCCCCCCCAATGTCACCAGATCTGGTCGGGTTTTAAATAAGAGCTCTGAAACATGATATCCTTCTAAACATTAAATTTCATTGAGATCCGATCACCCGTTCGTAAGTTAAAAATACCTTATTTTTTCTAATTTTTCAGAATTACCCCCCCCCTCCAACTACCCCAAAGAGAGCGGATCCGTTCCGGTTATGTCAATAATGTATCTAGGACTTGTGCTTAATATTCCCACCAAGTTTCATCCCGATCCCTCCACTCTAAGTTTTTTCCAAGTTTTAGGTTTCCCCCTCCCATATCCCCCCCAATGTCACCAGATCTGGTCGGGATTTAAAATAACAGCTCTGAGACACGATATCCTTCCAAACATCAAATTTCATTAAGATCTGATCAACAGTTCGTAAGTTAAAAATACTTCAATTTTTCTATTTTTTCCGATTTAACCGGCCCCCACTCCCCCCCCCCCAGATGGTCAAATTGGGAAAACGACTATTTCTAATTTAAGCTGGTCCCGTCCCTGATACGCCTGCCAAATTTCATCGTCCTAGCTTACCTGGAAGTGCCTAAAGTAGCAAAACCGGGACCGACAGAATTGGCGATTGCTAATTCACTTGGTTAATACCAAGTGCCATAAAAAACCCCCAAAAAAAACATCTACTTTATGAGCATCTAGCTGACTACGAGCAGGAGCACTTTATGGGTCAGAAATGTAACCCATAAAGCTTGATCTAATTGTTAAGTGTCTATAAGACGATGCAACGACAAGGGTTTTCTATGAAATAATGGTATTTGTGAATGAATTAGAAGGAAATGTATTCAAGGCGAATATTAGGATTAAAAAAGACGTTTAGTTAAAATAGCGATGATATAGTATTTACCTAAGTATATTATTGAATAAAGGGCTCATTATTAGAAGCATCCCTGTAAAATCAAAAATAAAAGGCACCGACTATAAAAACCTTATTACTGGTGGTAAATTATAAGACCTTTTATCATACCGTCTATCCTCTGCCATAATCGTATGTGTATTTTTCATACTACTACTAATAACTCAACGCAGCACCAAGCCGCCTAAAGCCAACACAGCTACTTACGCTCCTCTTACTTCCCAATCTATTTAAAGCCTCCCTCTTTACATCCTACCAGGAAGTTCCCATTTCCTTTATATCTTTCTTTATGATATCTTCTCCCCCCCCCCCTAGACGAGGACGACCTGCTTTCCATTTAGTCCTAGACGGTTGGCCGTAAAGGACAACCTTGGGCAATCTGTCATCCTTCATCCGCAGAAAGTGGCCTAGTCACCTCAACCTTTCTTCTATTATAGCCCTAGAAAGCGGGATGAACCACATTTTTCGTACAGCCTAGAGTTTGAAATATGGTCAGTCAAACGGGTACTAAGAACAATTCGTTGGCAATTTCTCTAAAAGACACTTACTAAATCTTCATCCGCTTTTCGGAGCGCCCATGCTTCAGAGCCATGTTTGACCACTGCCATCACTGCACCTTCCAATATTCTAATCTAAGAGAAGGACCTAGTAATTTTAGGAAAACTTTAATTTAAACCACACTATAAGAAAGGGGATAAGAGTGGGTGTCTTAGTTATCGAGGTCTTTGTAGATAGAAAATTACTTAGTAATATTTAAGAGAAGAACAATATTTAAGAGAAGTTTCAAGAGAAGAATAGTGCGGTTTTAGAAAAGGCAGAGGATGTATCGACCAAATTTTCACTCTTAGGTATAATTTAGAAGTGCCTTATTTGTCAAACACCTTTGGTCCTCAGTTTTATTGATAATAAGAAAGTGTTTGATTCTGTTGATAGAAGAGCTTTAGCAAAGGTCTTATCCTTGTATGGTATACCTGACAAATACATCAAAGTGATTAGTGCTATGTACGAGAATAACTGCTGCGGTTAAGGTAGAAAATGAGGTTAGCAGCTGGTTTTGTATTAAATCAGGAGTTAAGCAGGGTTGTGTTCTATCCCCCTTTATATGGATCATTTTGATGGACTTTGTCTTAAGTCGCACAGAAAAGACAATGGGAGACGACAGGATCAAATGGGGAGGAAACAATCTCCTGGACTTAGATTATGTTGATGATTTAAGCATCGTAGATGAAAGTGTGAGCAAAATGAACGAACTTTTAGAGGTTTTGCGAGTTCAGGGTGCTAGAATAGGTTTCAACATTAATGTTGAGAAAACTAGGTCACTAAGGCTGGGTATAAGTGAAGATGAAAAGGTGACGTTGGGTAACGAAAAAATTGATCAGGTGGGCAGCTTCACTTACCTTGGTAGCATTATTAGTAAAGATGGTGGGAGCAGTGAGGATGTTAAAAGTAGAATAGCCAAGGCTCAGGGTGTTTTTTCACAGTTAAAAAAAGTTTGGAAGAATTGGAAGATAAGCCTGCAAACCAAGATTAAAATATTAGAATGTACAGTGATGGCAATGGCCAAATATGGCTCTGAAGCATGGGCGCTCCGAAAAGCGGATGAAGATTTACTAAATGTTTTGCAGAGAAATTGCCTTGGTACAAACATGACTGGACATTATTAAGGAGTTGTTTTAAAACTAAAAAATGTTAGTCCCCTAGATTTTTTTTTCCATTCATTGTACTTCCTACCGTGAGCAGGTTGGGATAAAAAAAACGTCCCCAGAAGTAAAACGAAGTATTATCCTTTACTATAAAACTTGTAAATGAAATTAAATATAAAGCTTGGAATTCTCGTATATTGATTTTCTTAATTTTTGGTTCGGGAGAAAAAGAAGACGATGCGTAATTTCTTCAACAGGTTTTCTGGATGCCATTTTTTCTATATTTTGTCACTTGATTTTCTGCTGGACGTTCATATTCGGTTTTGTATTCTATTATGTCCGTACCAAGTGTTGGCTGTCGAAAACCAGCGAATTCTCTAAAAAAAAATCAAGCAGTCTGAAAGATTCTTGCTCAACTGTTGAATTTGCCGTGTCAAAATTAGGTTGATCTATCTCTAACTCAAAACCAAATTCTTATGTAGATACTAGGTTTTGATGAAAGTCAGCCAACATTCCAGGGCAATTTTGAGGAAAACATGAGTCTTTTGGGACAAAAACGGATTTGCCATTATAGAAATCAATATAGAACCATCCTCTGAATTTTCATTTTGTAGTGTCCATTGCTTTTTTTTTCTTCTACAAAGAACGGGCAACAGTAAAAGATTCAAAACTTTTTTTTCGTTTGTATATTTGTAACTTGTAAATATAATTTTTAAATATTTTTTAAGGTGGGTGCACAATCTTCAAATTGTCATCAGTTTCCGATATTTATATGTATCATTTAACAATCTTCATACATAGGAGTGAAAATGACTTTTCTTGCCTTCTCTATTTACATTTCAAATTAAGTATTAAGATAATGCTGCCTCATAATTTTTAAAAAAGAAATAAATGTATATTAAAAGCTTTTTTTTGTTGCTTTCGAAATTAAAACTCCCAGAACATCTCAGCCTCATATGGTAAATTTTGATAAGACCCATTTTCTTGTCAGCGATTCAAAATGTTTCAGTTTAAATTAAATATTTAATTAAGATCTAAATTGATAGAAGCACCATTCGTTTATTTAGAGGATATTAAGAAATATCAGTGTTTTTTATTAAATATAATATAAAGTAAAAGTTTTGTGTCTTAATGAGGTCGAAATATTCCTGTCAGTACTGTAGAAATACTGCTTTAAGAGGTTGAAGAAGAACTATGCTTGATTTTTTCCTAAGTATTTTTTTTATATTAGGTGCACATTTGAATGGCTATATCTCAAGCAATAACATAGACGTAAAAAAAAAAAAAAAAAAAAAAAAAAAAAAAAAAAAAAAAAAAAAAAAAAAAAAAAAAAAAAAAAAAAAAAAAAAAAAATATGCCGTGCTCCAGATGGTCAATATTTTACGCTTGAAATAGTGTTGATTGTTTTTTCTTTGGCTGATTATTGTACTTTCAGTATAACTGTGAGGCTAGTTATGACGGCATTTGAAAACCAGCTGAAGTTATCTAATTCCAAATTTAACCTTATTGTGCAGATCCGATCTACAGAAGAACTTATAGAGTAATAAAGTTGTGAAAAATAAGGATTAACTGAGTGATGGCAACAAAACTATAACTCCTATCAGAGAACTAACTGTTGCGTGCTTTCTATTGGTTTAACCAAATCAGTGTCAGATTATTGTAGAAACACTGATCAGTTTTAGAGAAGTTTCAGTTTGTCAGACCTAAGGAGTATTTACACTAAAACACTTATCAGAAAGAAATATTGCTGGTATAACTTAATAGGAAATAAACATTCATTTAATATCTCTGCTAACGCCCAGATAATGAACTTTTTTCTTGAGACATTATTTGATAACACAGACGAATATGATGCTGACCAAAATATGAAACGGTCCCATGAAGTGTTCCAGATTTCCCAGAACTGTTTGTCTCAAGGAAGTTGAAATCGAGCTTTGGGGTTAATATGAAAACACTAGTTGAGCAGGAGCATGAAGAGTGAAATTACTTGATCTACGTGATTGAAAAATTTTGGTTAGCTAGGAAATAGGTACTACAAGACAAGTAAAATACTATTTTGGCTTTTTCTTTAAATAGAAAGACCTCCAGAGGTACCAGGATTAAGAATAAATGTGATGAAAATAGGTAGCGTCAGTGAGAAACGTACGATTTTGAGGCAACAAATATAAATTATGAAAAAGTGATTGTGAATACCATCGCGGGACTTGAGGAAAACGGCTCAGCGTGGTATATTATTTTTGAAATGAGGGTTTGATATTTTTGTTAATTTTTTGGGTATAGTGGTGTGTTTTACCTGGGATGCAGGTAAATTGGGATCCACATCACTCTCCTGGAGTGATGATGGGGCCAAATGCAGTAGGTCCAAATAATGAGCAGGGGCAGGCCCCCATGTACACAACATTTATTCCACAAGTTGTACCTATGTCTCAAGCTATACAGTACCAGGGTCAGGTTATACAGCAGACACCAGGATTTAATCAGGCAAGACAATCACCATATGTCACAACTCTAGCCCCCCACAATAGTCAATACAGTCAGCATCAAATCTATATTTCACCACACTCTCAAAATAGATTCATTGCTACAGTCCCTACATCAAATTCATTTGAAATTTTGAATTCAATTGATGAAAATTACCCCCCTCTTCCCTCAGATGAAGCCATGAATTTAGGCAGTGCAAACCCTAAAGAAGTGGAGGGTATCATAAATTTCCCTAAGCTAGGTTTATCTCATGACTTGGGAAAAGGAGCCAAGAGAGCTATATCCCCAACCCTCATTGAGGAAAACAATAGAGTTGCAAAAAGTCGCTACACAGCTCCTCCTAAGTACCACCCAAAAAATAAGGGAATCCAGATTCTTGACAGATTTGACAATAGAGTAATCTTGTCTAGCAAAATTGAAACAAAAATCTTGCCTATGGAAAGAGAAACCACTTTAAGCCTAAAAGAAGCATTAAAACCTGAGCACTTTGAATTTGAACTGAGCAAAGATAAAAAGAGAGTCACAATATTTCTTCCTACTGAATCTGCTGTAGCAAAAGCATTGACAATTAAGAAAATAGGTGAAACAGAAGTCCAAGCTGAGGAATTTAAACCCAGATGTCAAGGAGTAATAAGAGGAATACCTAAAGAAATCACTGAAGAAGAGATTAAAAGTGATCTTGAATCTGAGTCCAATGCTAATGTGAAATCTGTAAAAAGATTGAAAAGATTTAATAGAGAAACAAAACAATTAGAAGATAGCCTATCAGTCTGTATTACATTTGAAAATAATCTCTTGCCCTCAGCTCTATGGCTATATGGTAGGAAAAGAGAAGTTCAAGGATACCAAAGGCCTATTATCCAGTGCTTCAAATGTCAAAAGTATGGACATATGCAGGCACAATGCAGGGCACCACAGCCAGTTTGTCTCAGATGTGCAGGTCCTCACCAGTCAAAAGACTGTGAACTTAAGAAAGTAACATTAAAAGAAGAAAAATTCCAAAAGTATAGCTGTGTAAATTGTAGGGGTAACCATTCTTCTACTTCTGGATTGTGTAGAGTAAGAGATCAAAATAAAAATATTTTAAGATTATCTCAAGAAAAAAATATTGGCTTCAATATGGCTTCCATAGCATATAGATCCTATGCAGATGCATTAAATAAAAAAAAGGCCATAGAGATCAATGAACAAAACAAAATCCAAAAAGACATTCTAACAAAGTTAGTGATTTTTATTTCAAGTGCACCAGAAGTGGTTGACTTGAGGGACTTGGAATTACAAGAAAGGGTCCAGAAGTTATGCTCTCTTATGAAAACATTATTCAATGAGAAACTAGAATCAAGTGAAATTCTAAAGCTAATCAACATAAGCCCTTAAATGAGAATTTTATCATTCAACACTCAATCAGTCAAAAGAGTTAAAAAGGACTTAATTGAGAACTTTGCAAAGAATAAAGAAATTGATATTATCTGTTTACAAGAAACATGGCTGACAAGCAGAGATACGTGTTTAATGAAAGATTTTCACATAATTAGAAAGGATCGAGAAGAAGGTAGAAGAGGTGGATTGATTACAGCCATCAAAAAGACAGTGTACCATCAGGTATTAAATTTTGGATCATTAGTAAATCAGAAGGTAGAAGTGTTGTTGTGTAGAGTTTATAGATATAGAAAACCAGCACTGATATTAGCCAATGTGTATAACCCAGAAGGAAATAATATGGATTTGGAGACTGTTTTTGATTTAGTAAAAAATGCTGTAAAACCAACAGAAGAGTTTTTAATAGTTGGGGATTTTAATGCCCACTCTGATATTTGGTGTGGTTGTGGAAATAAAAATGGTAGTGGAAATGCCTTGGAGAAAATCCTAGAAGGACAAGATGAAATAATTCTTTTGACACCATATGGGTTACCCACTAGGGCAAATCCACACAGGGGTTTATATTCAACAATTGATTTAGCCTTTGCATGTGGTAGAATGGCAACTAAGACATAAATATAGTCATAAGCTGTCACCTCAGAAATAAATAGTGACCTCATCAGTGACCACTTTCCTGTAATTGTGGATATTGAAGGCAGAATTGAAAACCCAAATATTGATAACCAGCCAAGGTTCATATTCAAAAAAGCTAATTGGAAAGAGTACAGAACAAGTCTGGGATCTATTGAACTGGAGAAAGAACTTAATTCTTTTGAAAACATAGAGGACAAAATTTGTAAATTCCAACAACTTCTGCTGGAGACAGCAGAAAAAATCATCCCACAGAGCAAAAAAGGGAAGACTCGCCACAAAGAACCTATATGGTGGAATACTGAATGTGAAAATACCAAGAAAGCAATGAATAGGGCAGCAAACAACTATGGAAAAATTCTATCTACAGAGAACTACATTAAACTAAAGCAAAATTTGTAAGAGCCACTAGTGATGCTCGAATTGATTCATGGACAAAGTTTGTAGAGAGTTTAAATTTTAGAGATTCATATGGGAAAGTCTACAAATTTATAAAGAGAATGGCTAGTAGAAATAACCCTCCAAATCCAAACACCCCAGTGCAATTTAATGGAGAGCTAATATTTGATGACAAGAAGAAAGCTGAAGCAGGAGTTAGGCACCTAAGTCAGACCATAGGCAAAGAGGATCCATTTATAAAGACAGTCCTTCACTCTAAAGTATTTTCTAAAGCAAGAAAACTTGCAGAGGAGAAAAGTAATGAACCATACAATTTGCCTTTCACAAATGTAGAACTAGAAGTTGTGTTAAATAAATTGCCAGAAACAGCCCCTGGGCCTGATAGAATCCACCCAGCATTATTGAAGAATCTTCCAACTAGATGGAGACAAGAACTATTAAAAATAATTAACATTTTATGGAAAGAGGGAAGATTTCCAGATTGTTGGAAAAAAGGCATAGCTTTAATGATACCAAAACCAGGTAAAAATAATTTAGTGGAAAATCACCGATTTATAACATTGCTGCCAGTTGTAGGAAAGATCTATGAAAGACTGGTCAAAAAAAGGTTGGTTTACACAGTGGAAAAAACACAAATTCTTCAGGATATTCAAAATGGGTTCCGGCAAGGGAGAAGCACAACTGACAGTCTTCTAAGCATTTTGAGAGATTCACTCTATGCATTAAATAACAGGAAAGTCATGATACTTATATTTCTAGATGTTAAAGGTGCATTTGACAACATTGTCCACCGACAAATATTAAATGGACTTGTAAAAGCAAACATCCAAGGCACACTCATGAATTTTTCAATAGAATATATGTCTGGCAGAGAAGTTGCTGTACTTGTTGGAGAGTCAAAATCAGAAAACAAGGTTCAAATTAAAAGAGGAGTTCCACAGGGAAGTGTCCTTGGTCCTGATTATTATAACATATCTGAACATGACATTCCTATTAAAGATGATGCATGCAATGGCTGTATTTTTGCTGATGACAATAAGACATGGACTGTCCAGGATACTGTAGAGGAAGCTGAAAAAGAAGCCCAACAAATACTTCTCCAAATAGAAACATGGGCAAGTACTCTAGATATAGTATTTGAACCATCCAAAGCAAAAGCCATGGTAATAACACAAAGGAGAAATATCAGACAACCTGTTTTGAAATTTTATGGAGAAAATATAGAAATAGTAAAAGAATATAAAGCCCTAGGAATAATACTGGACTGTAAGATGAGATTTACCAAACATATAGAAAATCTGAAAATATCATGCCTTAAAAAGATAAATCTTCTGAAAATGATGGCAGGGGGGAGGTATGGAGCTAACCCAGCAGTAATGAGAGAATTTTACATCAAGTATATACGACCAAAAATTGAATATGGGGCCACTATATATGGCAGTGCAAATGAAGGTCTGCTAAATAAGCTAGAAGTTATACAAAACACAGCTATAAGGATTGCTTTTGGTGCAAAACATACCACACCAATTCCATTCTTATTAATTGAATCTGGCATAGAAAAACTGTCAACAAGAAGAGATGTACTATTACTTAAATATATTCAGAAACTATGGACATCAGATAAAAATCATCCAATCAAGAAACATATTGTCAAGCGTGGGCTATTCCATACCATGAACCCAAATAAACTAAGGAAACATTTAAACCCATTTGAGAAAGCAGAAGCACTGATGACAGTAGAAGGCTTGAATTTCTCTATTACTAGAATGTTGCAATATAAGAAACCCATAGAAACCCCACCATGGCTTTGGATGCAAATACCCTGTACCATAGAAAAAATACAAAAAAATGAAAGAAATCCACTATATACAAAAATGGAATTTAACAAACTTATCACAGAAAAATTTCAAAATTTCTGTCTAATATATACTGATGGATCCAAAATAGAAGGAAAGGGAGTGGGAGCTGCAGCTTTTGTTCCTCAGAAGAACTTAGTGGCATCCAGATCTCTAGGACAATACTCAACAGTCTTTGAAGCAGAAATTGAAGCAATAGAGATAGCGCTTGATTTAATCCAAAAGGCCACAATAAAGGACAAAGAAGAACAAAAATTTGCTATTTGTAGTGACTCAAAAGCTGCTATACTGAGCTTACAAAATTTTACTTCAAACCAAAACCAAGAAGTCAGCTTTTGTTACAACACACTTCTCCAATTGCTCCAAAATGGATATGAAATTCAGCTTGTATGGACACCAGCACATGTAGGTATACAAGGCAACGAAATGGCTGATAAACATGCAAAAATAGCAGCAGCACAACCCCATGACTGTGTAGAGGGAAATGAATATAAGGAATTGAGAGCAATCAGAGGAGGATTGAGAAAAAGAAGATTTGGACTTTTGAAGGATTTAATCCATGGTCAGCTTGTAGCCCAGAAAAAACATAACCACTTTGATAGTAAAATTTATAGTAAGTTGAAAAAGAGAAATTGTAATTTGTTATTCCGTTTTCGATCAGGTCATGTAAGTACTAATGCTAGACTATTTAGGATTGGGAAAATTGATAGCCCTGTTTGTAAAGCTTGTAATTTGCAGAATGAGACTGTACATCACTATCTAATTGAGTGTCCTTTTTATGAGAGACTTAGAAAGGATATGAGAATTATATGCCAAAAAGAAAAGCTAGGCAGTCTCAATGTTAGTCTTATGCTTGGGATAGGGATAAATGATGATGTTATAAGACTTGAAATGATAATGATGTTTTTGAAATTTGTGAAATTTAGTGGCAGAATGGATGATTTTAGCTAGGATTATATATTATTTTAATTATAAAAAAAAAAAAGATTTTTTTTTTTTTTTTTTTTTTATATGTTCTAGTGTTATGGAATAAATATTGAAGAGGGTGGAAAGGAATTATTTGCTTGTTGTGTGTTATTTCTGTATTCATTGTTTATAAAAAAAAAAAAAAAAAAAAAAAAAAAAAAAAAAAAAAAAAAAAAAAAAAAAAAAAAAAAAAAAAAAAAAAAAAAAAAAAAAAAAAAAAAAGACTGAGAGAAAAGAGATTATGAAGTTTGTTTCAGATTACTGCATCAAGAAACAAAGAGAAAAGTGTGGAACAAGGAAGATCGTCTCAACAGAAGCTGGATTCTAGAGGAGACGTTAATAATCAACAACAACAACAACAATACCATCGCCTTCAAATATTGAGAGCTACTTAAAATTTCGGTGATTGAACTGTTTAATTCTATTTCGTTGGAGTAAATTTGAACGTTAAATAATTTTTAGAAATTCATTTTAATACGAAAATCATTTTAATACTAATATTTTGATGTTTAGCCTACGATATTTTGGATAATCTTTTTTATTTATTGAATATTTTAATATATAAAAATATATCTGATATATAGTAATATCTAAGAACTAGGATAGAACACTGAACGGAAGAATAATGTGATTTTGGTAATTCTTAAGCCTTATAGCCTAGCTAATTACTTGGCTAGTAGCCTAGGCCAATTTATGAAATCTAGCCTATAGCCTACTAAATTTACACTGATCAGTAAAAATTTATAATAGATGCATTTTATTATTTTAAAAGTGGTTAGATTAGGAAAATAAGACTTTCTCTAATGAATCCAGGGCCAAAAACATAGCCTAGCCTACTTCAGGAAGGTATTTCCAAGCTTCTATGTTAACTCTTTCCTGATTTCTAAGTCTTAGAAAGGTAGACATATGGTAATGTATCACAGTTCATATTATTGACTTAAAAATAAAGTGAACATACCACTTGATGCCTTTTTTATGCTCTTTACAAATATAGTAATTGCCTCTACCACAAATTCAAATTTAAGCGCTTGTTGAGCTCTTAAAAATGACAAATTTTCAATTAAAGTATGAATTATCAGTCATTTTTGAGAAAATAATACTGTTTTCTCAGTGGTATTTTCTTGGTTGTTTTTGACAAAATAATGCTATGTTTTCTCAGTATTAAAATTATTTATAGTTAGGTTGGGATAGGTTTGGTCAAAAAGTGCTTAAATTTGAATTTGCAATAGAAGCAATTATTATATTCATAAATATCACAATAAAAGGCATCAAGTGGTATAGTCACTTTATTGGTGAGTCAATAATATGAACTGTGATACATTTACCAAACCTATGAAAGTTCATTTTATTGACTTACCAATAAAGTGAACATGCCACTTGATGCATTTTTTTATGCTCTTTACAAATATAGGCATATAATTGCTTCTATCACAAATTAAAATTTAAGCACTTTTTCAGCTCTTAAAAATGAAAAATTTTCAATTAAAGTATGAGTTATCAGTCATTTTTGAGAAAATGATATTATGTTTTCTCAGTTGTTTTCAACAAAATAATATTACATTTTCTCAATACCAAAATTACTTATAGTTAGGTTGGGTTAGGCTAGGTCAAAAAGTGCTTAAATTTGAATTTGCAATAGAAGCAATTATTATATTCATAAGGAGCACAATAAAAGGTACAAAGTGTTATGTTCACCTTATTGGTGAGTCAGTAATATGAACTGTGATAAATTTACCAAACACATCACAGTTCATATTATTGACTTACTAATAAAGTGAACATGCCACTCAATTCCTTTTTTTATGCTCTTTACAAATATAATAATTGTTTCCATTACAAATTTAAACTTAAGCACTTTTTAAGGTCTTAAAAATGACAAATTCTCAGTTAAAGTATGGGTTATTGGTCATTTTTGAAAAAATATTACTACATTTTCTCTGTGCCAAAATTATTTATAGTTAGGTTAGGTCAAAACGTGCATAAATTTCCATTTTCAATAGAAGCAATTATTATATTTGTAAACAGCATAAAAAAAGCATCAAGTGGTATGTTCACTTTGTTACTAAGTCAGTGATATGAACTGTGATACATTTACCTTTAGAAATTTGCCTACTTGACAAGTCTATATCTATTGGAATTTTGACAAAACAAACATTTTACCTGAATTTTCAGTTTCTTTTTCTCTTATTTAGATTTGGAAAAAGTAATTCCTGTTATATGTGTGGAATTTTAAGCCATATCAATGACTTTTTTCTTCTAAATATAGGAAATGCATTTGAAGATCTTCAAAACCCTTTAAATTGGGATTGAGCAAAGTTGTGAAGCTGAAAACAGTTTTCTTGTACTTCATTTGGTGAGACTCCCAGTACTCAGCCATTACCTAATCTCTGTCATATGTTCTGATTAAAATCTTTCCTATACATAGACAAAAGGCACCTAATATTCAACCCTATGTTTATAGGGTTAGGTAGTTATGATTGGCTAACAATTAGGACTAGACCAGTTATAATATTGGAAAACATCTGGTCTTTGAATTTAGACAAAAGTCAGCTCCCCACCCTAGTTTATATTAATACAGTTATTCTGTTTCACAGCACTTGTCTTGCATCAAGGCTGACTGTATGGTTTAAATATTCAAATACTTCTTAAAAATATTTTGATACATCCAATGGTAAAACAATCCAATTTCAAGGTGGTATGATAGACATTTTACAATGATCTTTCTATTAAACAGTGGATTAAATGGCTGACTACTAGGTATCTTATCTAAGCAGACAATTTATTTTGCAAGGTTTCATTTATATAACACAGGGATTTTTAAAGGTCATCAGGGGTTATTGCCCTTTAGAAGGAGTGGAGGTAGGCACTTTAGCATACCTTCTTGGGACATACTTTGGTCTGTAGGTCCATCCCTGAAATTTTGATTTTCCCAACCTGACCCCTTTCCCAGATAGTGAAATAAGCCTGTCTAGAATTTTACCATCTATGTTTTTGTTTTCTCTGTAAGATATCCATAATGCTGACAAGAATAAATATATAGCCTACTATTTGTACATAAAACAAATGCTTGTCTATGGGCTGGAAAAAAGGAAATATTTATATTTTTGGCCCTTGTTTACTAATTGCATTTGCAAATATGTATAGAGACCTGATTTAATTATTCATAGCCATTTTTTTTGTCAAGGAACTGTAATTTGATTATAATGATTTTTAATTGAATTACAGATATATATATCAATTAAAACTAGTAAAAAAAAGAAAGGAAAATATATACCCACTCCATGTGTTGCTTAGAATATACACTCAAGAAATTTACAATGACCTGTTTGTTAGTTTAAGAATAAATCCTTTGCAATAAAATGTATACAATGACAAACAGTTCTGCAGGAAGATGTTGAGAGGTGGCACCCCTCAAGGAAATCATAGCCTAGTAAACAACACTGCAATTGTATTGGATTTTGATGGATTCTTTTGGGTTTGCTTGTTTTCATGTTTTTTTTTGGTTGAAAAACCTCTTCCTAGGTAAGTTATCTATTATTGGCTGCCTTGCTATAGTAACACAATATTTGTAGGCATGAAATTTGAATGAGTCATAGGTAATAGGTTTGAGATTGCTTGTGCTGGATTTTGACTCCTGTTGATGGAAGAGCATTGCCAAATGTGGAATACCATGTTTTGACCAAGACAGTCCTAGGATTGTACAAAACTTCTATTTATACTGCTGGTTCCACGGAATTCTTGCTTTCTGGTCCTAAGTTGGTTTAAGCACTCCATTTAGACTTGAAAGATGTTTTAGTTTCTCTACTGCACTGGTTTAGGATCACTGTTTTTCCTGAGCCTATAATAATTTCGGTGATTTAAATAACTTAAAAGTTGTAACTTCAAATGTTACAAAGTTAAAAGAAAACTATTATATTGACATGTTGACTGACAAATTCAAATGCTTTGAACAGGATTTGTTTGGAGTTTCAGAAACTCATATTCCAGGGGTAGGAAAAATAAAATAGGTGATATTGAATTTATTTACTCAGGCAGGAAGGAGTGATGCTTATTTATGCATAGGCAGAGAGTAGGGCTCATGGCGAATAAGGAAGCTTGCTAAATCTTCCTTAGGTTTGGAAGGTATTGATAAATGAATGCAAGCTGCTCATTTTATGGCTGAAAAAGTGCAATATATCAGTCATAGTAGTGTATGCTTCTATGGAATCAATTGATGGAGATAGTAGTGACTTAGATGAATTTTAGTTACAGCTTCAGGAACAAATAGACAGGATCCTGGGTAGAAATGCGGTATTTTGTTTGGGAGATTTTAATCCCCAGGCTGGTAGAAACAGGATAGATAGTATCTTCGCTTAGGTAGATTTGAAGTAGGAAAAACAAGCAATGGCTATAGGCTGCTGCGATTTCGTAGGTACAACAATATAACTATGACCAATACAGTATTTGGCCATAAAATGGCCTATAAGTTAGCATGGTACTCCTGTGATGGTAGCATGGCCAACCTTATTGATTATGTTATTGTGAACCAAAGACAGACAGGACTGACACAATATATTTAGGTGTATAGAAGTGCTGTTATTGGTGTTGAAAGTAAAGATGACCATCTTGTATTGTCTAGGGTTAAAATAAAGTTGAATAAGTGAGAGTGATGAGGTACTGTTGAATGATGAGCAGGTTGAAGAAGGTCATCCCTGAATGGGGTTAGAGGAGATTTTAAGGAAGGATTTAATAGAAATTGGACCTTCCTGGTAGGGTGTAAAGAGGAGGGCTTTAAATAGATTGGGGTGGAGGAGTATGCATAGTTGTGTTGGCCTTAGGCAGCTTGGTGCTCAAGTGAGATGTTAGTAGTAGTAGTATAACCAACAAATTATTGCAAAAATAGTCAATTCTGGCTCCATTACCGTTAATGTTCATCTGAGAAAATTGATTACAATTCAATTGAAAAACAAAGAATTACTTGCAATCAGTGGTGGATTGGGCAGGGCATATGTCCCTCTAGGTTTGGAAAAGTATATTTTACTTCCTACCCTAAATTTTGTGACTTGATGGTGCAATTGGATAATTATTTGATTAACTGAGCATATCTCTGCTTTAATTCTTTAAACTTCTTTATTGGGTCTATAAGCTAAAGTGTATAAAATAGCCTTTGAAATGCCAAAATACAAAAATCTTTAGGCAGGCTCTTAAGCTAAAAGCTTAATCCATTCCTGATGCTGAGGACATTCTAGCATAGACTTCTGCTGGAATCTAAATAGTTGATTTCTTAGAAGCTTATGTATATCTAGGTGGGCCTGTTGATAAAGTACTATTTTGAAAAGGATCTGAAATGTACATAAACCTTTCTCTATTGCATTTTGTCCTTATTTGTTTTGATCTGACAACCTAAAAAGTAATATTTGAAATGTTGCTGATTATCTTTTAAACTATTATCTATAAAGACATATATGTTAGAAAGACTAATGGTATGAATGCTATTCATTTTTTTTGGGGGGGGGGCTGTAGTTTCTAAGGCTGCTAATCCCAACATGTTATATGGGTATGTCTTGAAGACTAAGCTGAGGTAGTTGGATGGACATAAAATTGTCATCAAAATAGACCAAGTTAAAAAATGCAGCCATAAAAAAAATAAAATAAAAACAACTTTTTGGTGATTTAGCATAGTCCTGTTTTCAGTTGTTGGTTTACCCCCTTTAATACTTAATACCTTTAATACTTGTTTTCCTTTCTAGCTTATATCTTCCACTGCCTTCAAGCTAAAGACTAGTCAAGAAATGAGAGTTGGAATATCACCTCGTAAGTTAATTTATTGGTATTCCTTATTTTTTCATTTTCCTTGCTGTCAATACCTGCACAAATGCATAGACAGCTACCAAATCTTACAACCCACTCACGCCCTTTAGGTCTAAACTCTATGGACTTGCAACTGTGAAGTAACATTAGGCAGTGTGGGTTTCAACACTATCCTATATGTTTTACCATTTATTTTTGCCACTCCTTAACTTGAGGTATGAATTAGAGTTGGGGGGAAGGAGAATGTTTGCCCCCTGGATCTTTTGCCATCCCTTTAAACTTTTAAAAAATGTATTTATTTGGTATTTCATTGAAACAAACAGTAAAATTGCCCATCCATCTCTAGATTTTGAAAAGTACATCCCTACTTTTTCGTGAATTGATGCCAGTATTATCAAATCCAAAGGCTCGTAAAGGGAAATATAAAACTCTTCAAGGAATTTAAGAAAGGGCTAGGGTTGTTCTTGGTTGTCATGATGACAAAACAAGTAAGAAAATTACAAGCCTTTGAGAACTAATGTGCTAGTATTTGTTTGTATTTTTGCTTTCACCATGCTTATTTCTTCTTAGGCACAAATTGAAAAGAATATAATCAAAGTCTTCTCTTCATTTAAAATCACCATTCTTCTCCCTATTTTTGCAAGGACATACTAACTAAATTTCTTTTGTAAATGATTTGATTGCTAAATTAAGGTTAATTTTTACACTTTTCCATTTCCTTAAAAAGTCTGGACATTTTGGCTTCATGCTCAGAAGCCTATACCAATGAGAATAAAGAGAGGGAGAAATTTAAACGATTATTAATTTAAAAGAAAGCAAATATTTAAAGAAAACTGGAAAAAGAAAACCCAAAATCTGCTCTAAAAATGAAAATATTGGTTTTCATTCGATTTTCTTTGGTTTTCATTTTGTTTGTGTGTTGGGTGTTCGTATCTCTTTTCTCCTTTCCTTTAGTTTTTTTAAGGTTATTTTGTTGCTTTTTTTGTTATTTCTTTTCTATATATATATATATATATATATATATATATATATATATATATATATATATATATATATATATATATATATATATATATATATATATATATATATATATATATATATATATATATATATATATATATATATATATATATATATATATATATATATATATATATATATATGTATGTATGTATATATATTGCATATTTTATATGTTACCGTATATAAGTTATTGCGTATTTTACTTGATCTATTTTTTTTCCAGCCATGCCGTGGTTTGGAATGGACATAGGAGGTACTCTTGTAAAGCTAGTTTACTTTGAGCCAACTGATAATGTAGATGATGACAATGAAGAAGCTGAAACTTTAACAAACATAAAAAAATATTTGAAAAATAATGCAGCTTATGGACGAACTGGACACAGAGATACACAGTTGCAGGTAATTCGTTCAATAATTTTGTGATGTAGGAATGTAGCTCTTAAATAGCAACGAAGACCGCAGTGCCTTTCCATCACAAACAACAAAAACAGGAAGAACAATAGGGAATTCCTTTCGTAAGACCGTGGAAATTTAATTTGAATGAATATTTTGGTCCTATGTCCAAGGGCCATCCTCAGCAAAAACATAAATATATAAAAGAAGAAAAACATACAACAGCATAGGACCAATAAAACTAAAATTAATTTTTTTTTAAACAGTCCCAGCATCCTTTCTTCAGTGACGTTCAACTGTGACTCCAGGGCGACCAGGACGAGTTGAACTTCGCTGGACTGTTTAAACAAATAATAATTTTACTTTCATTTGTCCTATGTTGTTGTGAGTTTTTGTTTTCATTTTATATATTTATGTTTTGCTGAGCCCTTGGACATTGGGTCGAAGCTTTCATTCAAATCAGATTTCCACTGTCTTACGAAAAAAATTCCTTATTGTTCTTCTTGTTTTTGTTGTTAATATAGCTTTTTATTAAAGAAAAAAGGTTTCTAAAGATTACCAACTCTTACGGATTCCTGAAAAGATCAGTGTCACCATTTTGACGGGAATACCCTCTATGGAGGGATGGGAGACGCGGTTCCATCTCCTAAGGACCTTGTTTCCTATCTATGTATGTCGCCCATCCACTGGCAATGCTTTTTTGCTGGAACATTTTATTTGAAGTACTGTTTACTCTAAACAATGTCATATTCCATGGAAACGTTTGACTGGTTGTTAAAAATAAATTTTTTAGTGGAGAGATCTTTTTTGGTTTATCCTTTTAATTCTAAAATAACAATGTGTTATTTTGTTTTAAGCCTAGTTACATGCTCAATGCAACTTATTCAATAGTCAAGGCAGGGTATGTTTTTGTGGAAGGGAGAGGGGCTAAACCATATTTACTATTCCAACCTTTTTGGATTTTCTTCTTTTAATTCTAAAATGACTTAGCATACGTTCAAAAAAATACGTTCCTTATTCATTTGTAATTTTCTGAAATATCTAGATTCAGCTATAGCATAATTATCGTCAAATTTTTATTATCCATATAATATTTTCGTTTATGTCATTTGTTGCTATTTCTTGTTCCATGTCTTTTCTTTAGCTGTTCAGAGTCATTTGTCATCTTGTGTTTTGCACGTATCAAAGGTAGTAAATATTAATTCCTTCTTCCTGTTTAGCAATCACAGACTTACACATGCTAAACTAACACATTCCGTGATTCTGTCAAACAGTTCATGGTAACGAACTGTAGTAAGGAGCGACCCGACTCAATAGTAACCAAAACTCTATAAAATGGAATTTTGATACCAATAGTTACATCAAAAGAACCGCATTTTAATGCTGATTCTAAATATATAAGTTTCATCAAGTTTAGTCTTACCCATCAAAAGTTACGAGCCTGAGAATATCTGCCCTATTTTAGAAAATAGGGTGAAACACCCCCTAAAAGACATAGAATCTTAATGAAAATCACACCATCAGATTCAGCGTATCAGAGAACCCTATTGTACAAGTTCCAAGATCCTATCTACAAAAATGTGGAATTTTGTATTTTTTGCCAGAAGACAAATCACGGATGCGTGTTTATTTGTTTGTTTGTTTTTTGTTTTTTTTTCCCCAGGGGTGATCGTATCGACCCATTGGTCCTAGAATTTTGCAAGAGGGCTCATTCGAACGAAAATGAAAAGTTCTAGTGCCCTTTTTAAGTGACCAAAAAAATCGGAGGGCACCTAGGCCCCCTCCCACCCTCATTTTTTCCCAAAGTAGTCGGATCAAAATTCTGAGATAGCCATTTTATTCAACATGGTCGAAATACCTTATAAATATGTCTCTGGGGACGACTTACTCCCCCACAGTCCCCGTAGGAGGGGCTGCAAGTTGCAAATTTTGACCAGTGTTTGCATATATTAATGGTAATTGGGAAATGTAGAGATGTTTTCAGGTTTTTTTTGGTTGGAAGGGGGGGGGGAGTTGAGAAGAGGGGGCTATGTGGGAGAAATTTTCCATGAAGGAATTTGTCATTGGGGAAGAAGATTTCCATAAAGGGGGCGCAGCATTTTCTAGCATTATTTAAAAAAACAATGAGAAAATAAATATGAAAAAGTTTTTTTCAACTGGAAGTATGGAGTAGCATTAAAACTTAAAACGAACAGAAAATATTACGCATATAAGGGGTTCACTTCCTCCTAATACCTCACTCTTTACGCTAAAGGATTCTTAGTAATTTCAACTATTTATTCTACGGCCTTTGTGATTCAGGGGACAAAATTTAAGCTTTAATGCAAAGAGTTATTGACGAGTGGGCGGACCTTCTCATATACGTAATAAAAACATACGAACATAGAAGTTTGTTACGTAAGCTAATTCATAAGTTACGTATATCTTTTACTAATGAAAACGTTCGTAATAACTAAAAGTTCTAGTTGCCTTTTTAAGTACCCAAAAAATTGGAGAGCAACTGGGCTTCCTTCCCCTCCTTTTTTCGCAAAATCATTCGATCAAAACTATGGGAAAGCCATTTATCCAAATAAATAAATATGCAAATTTCGCTTTAATTATTCATCTGCGGAGAGCCGAAATCAAAACATGGATTAACTAAAAAACGTTCAGGAATTAAATAAAAAAAACAAGTGTTTTTAACTGAAAGTAAGGAGCGACATTAAAACTTAAAACGAACAGAAATTACCCCGTATATGAAATGGGCTGCTCCTTCTTCAATGCCCTGCTCTTTACGCTAAAGTTTTTACTGTTTTCAAAAAGTAGAGTTGAGAGAAAGAGTCAAACTTTAGCGTAAAGAGCAGGGCGTTGAAGAAGGAGCAGCCCTTTCATATACGGGGTAATTTCTGTTCGTTTTAAGTTTCAATGTCGCTCCTTACTTTTAGTTAAAAACACTTGTTTTTTTTTATTTAATTATAATCTTGGATTTCCTCCTAACCATGAATTTCATTGGGGAACATTTTTGTTTGCAATTCCATGTGATATTTCTTGTTTCTTTTTCCATGCCTTTTTTTAGCTGTTCAAAGCATTTTGTCATCTTGTGTAATACTGCATCATAGGCACTAAAAACCATACGACCACTGCTGGGGGAAAAATGACCTAAATTTATTCGCTTTAGATGTATACGAATATGATGTCACTTAAATGGATTGTTTTTTCAAAAATAAGGCTCTAAACAGATTTTCTCGAACACGTGACCTATCTAAAGTGTTTTTTTTTCAGGCCAAAAAATCGCAGGATGTCAGTTTTTAAAAAAAGAAAAAATATATGCATCCGTTTTCAAAAATAAAATTATACATAAATAAATAAATACATTCACAGTTGTTCGTTTACAGATGTAAGATATTAATAAAATATATAATAATAATATGTATAACGATATATATTATGATATATAATATCTATGTGTGTATAATCTTCTAGTTATATAAAACACTTGATCATACGTACAAATTTCTATCCAACCCTTTTTAACCTTTTTTAACCTTGTTTTGTCAGAATTTCAAACTGAGAGATTTTTTCCCTAGAAAATGTCGACCTTTTTCATAGAAAATATTAGCGTTTACTATCAACGTAGAAAAGTGCTACGAGTTGCTTCAAAAGACCAGAATTTCAGCCGAAACATTGGTTTTGGGATTTGGCTTGGACTGACCACCTCTGGAAGTCAAATAAGGGAGATACCTTTGCCCGATCTAGATTACGTATCTTGGCACGTTCATGGAAAAAAACCTAAGATATATTTTTTAGATATATAGTGATATTAGTATGATTATTATTATTATGCTCAAACGGAACGCACATTGTATGATCATTTTTCATATGTCCTGTTAGCATGAAACTACAATGCTCAAAACCTTTTCTTTTTTCTCCACTTTTTTGCTATTTTGAAGGGCCAGGCCTTATATTTAGAAGCATTCAACTAATTGTAGCACCATCATTTTTTTTGTTTCAATAGTCAGGGTTTATCATTAAGAAACTACTTATGCTACTACTACTGCTACTAACTACTCACTGCAGCACCAAGCCGCCTGAGGCCAACACAGCTACACACGTTCATCTTCCATCCCAATCTATTCATAGCCTCCTTACTTACACCCTCCCGGGAAGTTAGTATTTCTTTTAATTATTTCTTTACGAAATCCTCCAACCCCAACGTTGGACGACCTGTTGTCCTTTTAGCCCTGGACAATTGACCGAAAAGGGCTATCTGTCATCCGCAGGACATGCCCTAACTATCTTAATTTTTCTCGAATTATATCCCTAGATATCGGGATTGAACCACACTTTCTGTAGAGCCTTTTGCAATGCAGTCGGTAAGTCGGGTACCCAAAATAATCCGTAGGCAATCTCTCTGGAAAACATCTAGAAAATCTACCTCTGTTTTTGGAGCACCCATGCTTCAGAACCATGTTTAACCACTGTCATCACTGTAGCTTCTAATATTTTAATCTTGTTTTGCAGACTTATTTTCGTTTCCTTCCAAGCTTCTTTTTTAACTAAACACCCCGAGCCTTGGCTATTCTACTTTTAACATCTTTAAGGCACCCATCGTCTTCACTGATAATGCTAACAAGGTAAAGGAAGCTGCCCACTTTATCGATATTTTGTTACCCAGCGTCTTGTCATCTTCTTAGCGACTTGGTCTTCTTAACATCAATTTTCAAACCTATTCTAGCACCCGTTTTATTTCTTGCCCATTTTCCCCCATCATTTTTGCTCCCCATTTGATTCCGTGTTCTTCCATGTCCTTTTCTATTCTGTTTAAGACAAATTGCATCAAAATGCTCCTTATAAGTGGAGATGGAACACAACCCTGCTTAACTCCTGATATAATACAAAACCAGCTACTAACTTCATTACCTAACTTCATCGCAGTAGTGTTATTCTGGCACATAACACTAATCATTTTAATGTATTTGTCTGATAATGCCATACAATGATAAGACCTTCGCGAAGGCTCTTCTATCAGCTTAATCCAACGCTTGCTCACAATTAATAAAACTGAGGACTAAAGGTGTTTGATGACTCAGGCACTCCTCAATTATTAACCTAAGAGTGAAAATTCGGTCGACACATCCTCTACCCTTCCTAAAACCGCACTGTTCCTCTCTCGAAACTTTGTCTGCAGCATCTCTACGACTAATAAATATCAATATACTAAGTAATTTGCTACTAGTCTAATGTCCCTTTAATTACCACACTCACTCTTATCACCTTTCTTGTACGGGGGCTTAGCAAGGTATTTCCTAAAATCGCTAGGTACTTCCCCTTTTTCAAAATCATATTCATTTTTTTAGAGCCTTAATTTTCCTTTATTTCCAGTGGCCTGGCTTTATCATTCAGAAACACTCAGCTTTTTTTAGATCCTTCATTTTTTTTATGGCCAGGCTTTATCTCTATGAAACATTCAACTAATTTTAGAGTCTTCGTTTTTGTTATTTTCGATGGCCAGGCTTTATCATTCAGAAACATTCAGCTTTGTTTAGAGCTTCTTTTTGTTATTTTTAATGACCTTGGTTTATTATTCAGAAACAACCAACTAATTTTAGAGCCTTCATTTTTTCCCCTTCATTTTGTAGCCGTCTTTTTACAAGAGTAATAGTACCTGTGTAAATTTAGGATAAACAAATCAAGTATATTCAAACCGATGATTTTTTTCATGAAAGTAATTTTGTTTTGCTGTTTGCATTAACTCGCACAATTAGTGTTAATTTAGTGATAACTAAATTCTCGCTTACAAGCTCAAGTTTTGATTCGCAAGATTTACAGCGCGTCAATTGCCTCTAGTCGTAGATATGCCCATAGTCCTAGCAATTAGGTTAATGCCAACTTTATTGGTAGTCAATAAAAAAGATGGGAACTCTGCAAAGACGACATAAGACGGGGAATAGTCACTGGCCTTAAACATATCCTCAGCAAAGGTTTTGGTAACCCTCGCCAAGCATAAAAGCACCTGAAAACGTTTTATTGAGAAGGCAACTTGAATATTGTTATGCTAGGATTTACAGAAGGATGAACTAAAAAAGAAAGGGGTTTTAAATAAATTCTAGTCCCCTTCCCTTTCACAAAAACATAGTTTTGACAACCATTCAAAGCTTTCCAAGTGTTATCATAATGTATGGCTCAAAAAGCACAAGATCCCGCCTTGTGGGCTCTTGGCTGGTCAATTCCCTGGTTGATAGACTATTTTGAAGACCCAGAGTTGGTGGGCTCTTCACAAAGAAGAATAGAGAGAACCATTTTGTGCTTTTTTGTTTTTTCGAACCCTCCCCTCACAAGAAACCTCTGCCCCCCCACATTGGGGGCAAACCTGTTTTTACGTATGCTCTTCAACAAAAACTAGTCCCTTATCACGATGCTTAAAAAAGACTATGATGGGAATGACGCATCTCATATCAGCTCAAAAGCTATCATCGGGGACATTATGAAATGTTCAGAGAATAAAAAACACATTATAAACAGTGATGAACTTCTTCTAAACGAATTATCTCTCCCTGCATTTTCATCTGTTTCGTGCTATCCTTAAAAATTTTAATATTTAACAGAGATTTTGTTTGTTTTCATAACAAACATAAAACAAAAAGCTTGAAACGTATAGAGACAAACTGCCTGTCCAAAAGAAGTCTAATGGGGTAAGATTGTCTGTATAAAGTCTAGATAAATTTCTGACAAAAACTTTTCTTTCTTTGAATTTTAGTTTAAAATTTCCTATTTTGATTTTGCACGATCACTATTTTTATCCTTTTTTGATTTAGTTTGTTTCCTTTTTCTTCTCAATAGTAAAGGCGGGTTAAAATTTGTTTTTTCAGCTTCAATTTATGTCTCATAAAAAAGTTGACTATTTCTCATTTTGGCTTATCTTTCGCCTGATATTTATTGGTTTACTGTGGTTAGGAATAGTAAACACAAATTCGGCAATAAAAGTTTTTCGTGATAAGACTATAAACCAATATTATACTAATTTATTACGTGATTTTCTTCTTTTTGTTTTAATAGCGCCCGGATAGCATGTTAAATTAGCTTTAAATATTTTATATGTTTGTTCTTCGTGAATTCTACGTGAGATACAAGTGGTGCGTTCAAAACACGCCGAGAATTTTAATTAGGATGAATTAATTTAGTTATTTACAGTTCTTTTTCATACGAAAACTTTGTGTCATCAAAAACTACAGGTTTTTACAGAAAACCGTAAGGAATAAAAAATAAAATAAAAAAGGTAGTATGAACCAGGCCAGTCAGGCTCTTACCACTCAAGTCTTTCAAAGTCTTATAAAATGTTGTTTTTGCACGCAACGATTTTTTTCAGCTGTAAGAAATAGTCATGATACATTTATAACGGTCATATACGATATTTTTCATGAAAAAAAAAAAGACTATTCCTTATGAGAAGAAAGAGACGGAAAGAAATAAAGACGAAGGCAAATGAATAAAAAAAAGAAGTAAAATAGTTCGTGTTAACCAGGTCAATCAAGTGTTTAGCGCTGATTTCTTTCAAAGGAACCCGCTTTGTAGATATAACTGTGCAGAGGTGTTCGGTTTTGCAGCTTAAACCGAAACAGAAACTTAATTTTTTTTTCTGGATTGGGCCAAACTCCGAATCCATACGGACGGTGTAGCAATTAAAAATCAGTTCGGAATTTTGTCAAAACTTCTTTCTATACTTTCTAAAACGGATTTTGTTATTTACAATGTTATGGAGTCGCCAGAGTAAAACCAGTTTCAGGATGAAGTTTTTTGGAGTATCATGCGATAACAAAAAATGGAAGCTGAGTGAAAATTTTCTCTTTGGAGCTTGTTGGTGGGGCAGCACCGGCAAGTCCGTATCTAACCGAAGAAGAGCTGGAAGATCTCAGTTAAGCTGAGTGTATGAAAAAAAAATATTAGGTCAATCTGGACTCAATCCTCCAGCATCTCCTATGCCGCCAAAATTCAAAATTATGACTGAAAGAGTAGAAACTGACGTCAGCTGCTATCAAGTATCAACTGCACATCATTCAAAAATAGGGCTGCTAGAAATTTTCCAAAAATGACTGAATCGCCAAAATAATATATATGCTGTGAACTGATTGATCAAATATAGTTATGTTCATTGACAATCATTGACTATCAAGTCCTGAAAATATTAAATTTTCCCAAATATTGATAAAAAGGGTCTTGAATGGTACTATTCACCATGTTTGTCGTTGTAGGGGATGCGGTTGCAGTCGGTTTGTCATATCCACTCCCTTGAAAAGACTTCTTATGATTTTTATTTTTTGATAAAAATTAGGTTGCCATCGAAAGGAACTCAGTGAAAGCCGACAGAAGATATCAAAGTCCCAGGTACAAAGCCTTAGATAGACGAATCTTGAATAGAGGGGAAGAGGATACAAATGAAGAACGTTTTTAGGTTATGATCTTACTGGGATAGACCTGTTCTGACCTATTTTAGAGATCAGAGGCTTGGGTTCATTCATTTATGAAACTTGTTGGATCATTTTCTCAAAATTTCATTTTAAATAGCTGGAAGAATACCGTTTTTCTGAGGTATTGTATCTCTTTAAGGCTGAATGGGTGTCGTAGTTAAAAGTTTTGTCAATGCATTTCATAACCATATTAAATACAGAATAGGATTCATTCCTTATTTGTTAAGCTCGTGTGGTTGAGCATGTTTTTCAATGATTGAGATATGATGGTTTAAAAAGAATTATGTCGTAAGGCGTACATTTTATTAGAGTACGAAAGAACGGAAAATTGACTTTTTTTTAACCGATTTATTTTGTCTATTGTCAGTAATTACCCGTTGTGTTAAGATGGATGTTTTGAAGACCTTCAAGGCTTAGTAGTTTGAAGGCCTTTGAGACATCCCAAAACAACCCGGATGTTAAAAGCTTTATTTTCCAACTATTTCTGCAAACGAGAAACGAGGGACAACTGTGTAGAAATAAAATCTAAAATATTAATGAAATTGGCGAACAGAATGAACTTGTTAATTCTTGGTTTGGCTAATGGAATATAAATCTTAGGAATAACAAGCAGTATCACACGTTGCTTTTTGAATATAATCAGAGCTGAGTTTATCTAATTTAAAATTTGTTTTTAAGCTCAATGATGTCACCATGGGAAACAGGAGGGGTACTTTGCACTTTATTCGATTTCCTACTAGCCAAATGGGTGCATTCATGAACCTTGCCAAGTCAAAAGGTATGGCAACACTGACATCTACGGTTTGTGCAACTGGTGGTGGATCTTTTAAATTTGAAGCAGATTTCCTTAGGGTAGGTATGTACGTTTGAACTTCTTTTATTATTTGATTTCAAGCTCAAAGTTAAGACTACTGTCATAAAGTCAACGGGAATAGTAGAGACAGAGAGATGTTGCAATGACTAGTTTATAATTTTACGTTAAAAGACTTATTTAAAATAATAGTACTACGTTAAAAGACATGTTATATTTCAGAAATCTTCTGAAGCCGATTTCATAGACACAAAGACAAATCATGGGTGATAGAATGCATTGGACATGTGTAGTTTGGGATATATATATTTGCACATTACGGGGTGGGGATAAGGTTAGGTTACTTTAGCCCTTCACCCCACTTCCTTAATGTGCAAATATGTCGCCCAAATTATATTATTATATAAACTAAAGTAATATATTTTCATCCTATTCTGGTATATTTCATTATGATTAACCAAACTTCACTTCTTGAGTGCGTTTGGTATAATACATAAGCACCGTTATGCTAACAACTCACTTCAGCTTGAAGTTGCTCTAGTGCACTGCTCCTCATCTACCTCAATCTCTTCAAAACACCACTCTTTACACCCTCCCATGTAGTTGAAATTCCTTTTAAATTCTTTTTTACGACAGCTTTCGATCCTATGCGAGGAGTATTTGCTTTTTGTTAGAGCTCAAATGGATGACAAAAAAGCAAAATCATTGGTAATCTGTCACCTTTCGTCGATAAAACTGGCCTACCCATGTTAAAAGGATCTTTAGAAATATTGAGTTCAAGTTGAACCTAAAGTTTTGAGCTTTAGAAGAAATTTAAGGTTGGGTTGGTGTACATGTTAATGGAAACAAAAACCTGAAGTAAATCCTCTTAATTAGTCAAAAACAGTAAAAAAGAGGAAGTATTTCAACAAGTGCGGACTGAAATTGTGTAATTTGGCGTGTCCAAAAGTATTTTAAGAATGCTTTGTATGTAAAAAAATAAAATATATTTTGCTAAAAAAAGTTTTTGGAAAATGCTCCAGCCGAAAGTTAAAACTTTTGAATCTTAAATGATATCACTGAATTGTAAAAACTAAAAAGAATCAGTGTTATTGTAAATTTTGAATGTAACTAGCTTTTGACTAAATTTGACAAAAAATGCCAGACTAAATCTACTCCATTGTTCAGGTAATATGCCGCACTTTATACCCTTTAGTATTTATCATTTAATGGAGTCTCAGAAAGGGAACATGATACACCTCCCTGTAATCTTATATATTTTATAAAAGGAAGAAATAGAAAGGGGACTAACTAGGACTGCTTTCAGTTCTTATTTTTATTGAGGATGCAACATATACAATATAAAGGGGGAAGATCGGTGCTTGGCTAGTCACTAGGCAATCTTGGCTGCCACTTCAAGCCATTTTTTCAAGCATTCATTTTACAAACAAAGACGCAATTTGTTTTTCATAATAGAATTTGAAGAAATTGTTTGGCTACACAAAAAACACGCTCTTTCTAGAGCTACAATTTTCGGATATAGCTCGAGTTCCATAATTGAGCCGTTAGATGGGGTTGTGTTTATACTCGTAATCAGTTTTTTTAAGACTGAACAATGCATAATAAATGGTAATTAAGCAAAATAAAGCAAGTCAGGAAAAAAAATCAAATCGCTTTGAAATAAACAACGTAGAATTTAAGTTAAACGCAGTTAACTAACAAATATATATATATATATATATATATACTAGCTGTTGGGGTGGCGGTTCGCGCCACCCCAACACCTAGTTGGTGGGGGCGCTTCGCGCCCCCCCAAGCCCCCCCGCGCGCGTAAGTCGTTACGCGCCATATTAGTTACGCGCCATTGTAGTTGTGTCCCTATGTCCCACCTGTGAATATAGATATATATATATATATATATATATATATATATATATATATATATATATATATATATATATATATATGTTTTTAACTACGTAAAACTTGCGAATATACAACATTCTTTGCTGTCCCATTGTCTGTGCATATAAATAGATTGTCAGGTTTACCGACTCTTGAACATGCAACATATAATGGTCCATGGGAAAACAATCCGTATTCAGATCTATACCTCATGATTCTAATGATTGCCCTTGAGCTTTGTTGATGGTGATTGCTAATCGACCATTCCCTGAGTCGCCATCGTCATTTATATATCCCCCTGTGCACCCCGGCGTCCCCTTTGTAGTTATGTCCCTGTGTCCCGGTCGTCATTTATATTCCCTGTGTCCCGGTCGTCATTTGTGTCCCGGTGTTCCAGTCTGTGATTTCTCTTTGAGTGTCCCGGGCGTCATTTATATTCCTTGTGTCCCGGTGTCCCGGTCGTCATTTATATCCCCCTGTGCCCCCCGGCGTCCCCATTGTAGTTGTGTCCCTGTGTCCCGGTCGTCATTTATATTCCCTGTGTCCCGGTCGTCATTTGTATCCCGGTGTCCCGGTCTGTATATACATTCGTTTTTTAGTTTTGTTTTTCTCCTTTATTTTTTTCCTTTTTTCTTTTTTTTCTTTTTTAGTTTATTTAGATTTTTAGATTTTTTAGTTTTTTTATTAGTTTTTAGTTTTTTTGTAGTTTTTACCATTTTTTTAGTTTTTTTAGTTTTTTTTTTTACTTATGTCCTGGTCGTCATTTATACTCCCTGTGTCCCGGTCGTCATTTGTGTCTCGGTGCTATATTTTTTTAGTTTTCTTTTTCTCTTATTTTTCAGTTTTTTCCTTTTTTTTAGTTTTTTCTTTTTTAGTTTTTAGTTTTTTTTTGTTTTTTACCTTTTTTTAGTTTTTTTAGTTTTTTTAGTTTTTTAGCTTTTTTAGTTTTTTTATTAGTTTTTAGTTTTTTTTTTAGTTTTTGCCTTTTTTTAGTTTTTTCAGTTTTTTTTAGTTTTTAGTTTTTTACCTTTTTTTAGTTTTTTTTAGTTTTTTAGCTTTTTTAGTTTTTTTCCTTTTTAGTTTTTTTTGTAGTTTTTACCTTTTTTAGTTTTTTTTCTTCTTTTGTATTAGTGTGAAATAATTCAGACGTCATATGCGGACAAACACGACGTCACTCGACAGACAGACAGACAGACATAACCCACAAACAACTTATTTTTATATATATTTATTCATATTTTTTTAGTTTTCTTTTTCTCTTTTATTTTTCAGTTTTTTCCTTTTTTTTAGTTTTTTTCTTTTTTAGTTTTTAGTTTTTTTTAGTTTTTTACCTTTTTTTAGTTTTTTTAGTTTTTTTAGTTTTTTAGCTTTTTTAGTTTTTTTATTAGTTTTTATTTTTTTTTTGTGGTTTTTGCCTTTTTTTAGTTTTTTCAGTTTTTTTTTAGTTATTAGATTTTTACCTTTTTTTAGTTTTTTTTAGTTTTTTAGCTTTTTTAGTTTTTTTTTCTTTTTAGTTTTTTTATGTGGTGTGGGTGTGTATAGCTTTCTGATTCTGAAACAAAAAATTGTGTGTACAAATATGCATTACGAATGGTGAAAATTGTGTTGATTCTATTCATCAACTACTGGCTATGCAACAATATTGTTGATTCAGGTGTTGGCTTGATTAAATTTAACTTTATTTCTAATTCCGAATGTGATGGATAATTTTAAAGTATTTGAATGAAGTTTTTTTTCTCCTTTGTGTCCAAAAGTATATTCCAGACAAGGCTCTATCAGAACTGCATTTGTATGCAGAGGATGCACTGCTCTCTTTATCTTGAAAAAACAAAAAAACTACTTTGCTTACCAATTCCAAATCAATGACTTGCTATGTAACAGTCTATTAGAATTTACTAACTTTTAAGTGAAGCCATTTGAAAGTAGACACAAGAAAATTGAAATAAACGCAAAAAAAGAAGATAAAGACACATATGAGTCTATAGAAGCTAATCTGCTGCACAAAGTATCCGTATGTCCAACTATCACCTATGTGTAATATCAGGCTATGGGCTTTCTGGGTTATCGGGTTCCTTGATATTTTTGTTGCTTTGGCTGGTGGAAGATCGCTTAGAATAAAGCTGACCTGCAATAGTTACTTCTCCAGTCACTCCTAGCAAAACAACTAAAGACCTTTGATCTGCTTTATGCTTCATCTTAGACAGGATTGAGCCATTTTGTAAGCTTTTCTGTTTTCTACATTGAAACATGTCAAAATCTAAAAAAAAAAATCGAGGGAGAAGGGCACTGACAAAGTTTGGCCCAGGGCTCATCGGCAGGCAAATATGACACTGGTACCAATTAGGGTGGGCAGGGGGGTCATGCCCCCCTAGACTTTGAAAATTACATTTCATTTATATTTCATAGCTGTTTTCTATTTTAGTAATGTGCTTTATTAAACCAGCGAGACTGGCTAAATGGTCGGTTCTATTTGTCGCCCCTGTGCTTCTTTTTTTTGACAGCTATTAAGTAGCACTGTTACTTTTCGATTACCTTGTTTTGAAATGTCCCGCCTTTCCCACTGTTGTACCACCCTAATTCTACCATTAGGAGACAATCTGGTTTTGAAATGTCTAAGAGCGCGTCTACGCTATTCAGTTACCCAATCCTCGACCGGAAATGTGATTTCTGAGTAGGGTTCATTCAAAACTAAGTTTCAGCTGGTCATTATTTCTTTATAGTTCTTGTGAATTATTTGTAATCAAACTATGAGTAAAAAGCGAAAACAGACTTTGAATTTTTTTGCGGTGAAAATCCAGAAGGAAAATGAACAAACTGGCAATAGTGTCAGCGCTCAAAGTGTCGGGTTAGTGGAGATGAATTCCCCCACCTGTGGCAGTCTTTCGGAAACAAGCGGAACAGTAAATGGCTCTGGTCAACATGAAAGGTCTGCATCCCTGAGCCCCTTGCGGGTTCCAGTAGCAGTAGCAATCAAGAACCTCTCTCAGATGTCTCAACGACGCGTCACGACAAACCAGCTAAACCTATTTTTGAGAGATATCCGGCTTCCACTTCTAGCGGAAGGAAATTCAGTGCATATTACTATAAAACTTATGAATGGATTGAATGGGCCTACTCAAGAAACTTAAAATTCGTGTTTTGCTTTGCTTGCCGCCATTTTTCTATGCGGACTCTAAGGGCTGGAGAAACTGCTGGAAAAAAGGCTTTCATTGAGCCAGGATTTTGCAAGTGGAAAGACAATTCTGCTCTATTAAAACAACATGATGGTTCTGAAAGGCATAGGCATTGTATGTCAGTATGGACGGAATTTAAGACAAATAGCACTGATACTTCAAGATCTATAGCGATTGCCTTATCTCAATCCAGATCTTAAGGGGTTCAGGAAAATAGAGATCATGTGAAGTACATTTTTCGTGCTATGTGCTTTCTTGGCCGCCAGGGTCTTGCTTTGAGGGGTGATGACGAATCAGAAACATCTGCAAACCGGGGTAATTTGGTTTAATTGATAGCGGAAATTTCGAAAGGCAACGAAAAGCTGAAGGCCAAGTTACAGCGCCGATATAGTCACTATTGGAATCATCAGTACCAAATTGACGCAGTTAAACTGATATGAAATGCCTTGCGCCAAGACATTATTTGAGAAGTAAAATCAGCTAATTACTTTGCTATTCATGTTGACGAGACAAAAGACATTTCTAGAAGAGAACAATTAGCGATCCTACTCAGGTACGTATCAAATGGAAAAGTAGTGGAGCCACCTATCGGCTGCTATCACCTACCCAAATTAGACGCCAAGAGTTTATCCACGTCCATTTGTGAAACTATAGAAAAGCTTGGTGCATATTTGATGCGGTATATTGTCCAATGCTATGACGGCGCATCCGTTATGAGTGGGGAATTTAACGGAGTTCAAGAAAAGCTTAGGGAGAGGGTGCCTCATGCAATTTATGTACACTGTCACGCCCACAGATTAAACTTGGTTTTGACTGACTGTCTAAAAAATATCAGCGAACTTTCAGAATTTTTCTCTGTGGTGCAAAGACTTTACGCATTTATATCATGCAGCAATACTCGACACGATCTATTTGCAGAATCCCAGCGTATTAGCGGGCAAAAAGTCTTGGAACCTGAGAAGATCGTCCAGACTCGCTGGTTTTTACGCAGTTGCTCTATTTCGAAGGTGAAGGTCAGATTTGATTGTATTGTTGCTGTGCTTGCCGCAGTCTCTGAGAGTTCCAACGGCGAGGCAGTGTGTGAGGCAAAAGGACTACTGGACAAAATCAACTCTGCCTCTTCTGTCTCAACTTGGCACATAATCGCAAAAGTATTATTCATTGTAAATTGTTTATCAGAGCAACTTCACGATATCCAGGAATTTAAATCTCCACAATCTAAAATCAGTATTTGAAGCAAGAGAAGTCAAGCCATTTCCATTCGTGTCAAAGACTTTTTTTCAAACTCAACAACTGGTAAACGCAATACCAGTCAGCCGGTTGAATGAATAAGACTCGATAAACTTCTGTACTTTGAGGTAATAGACCGTTTCCCGAGCGAGATGGACCAACGCTTCGTGCAAAATATGCCTCGGCTCGACGCTTTATCTGCCTTCGACCCCTCAAGTTCCAATTTTCTCAAAATTTCGAAAGTGGAAAGGGTTATTTGTTATTATCTAGGAATTTTCGATGTCGATGACTCTGCCATAAAATCCCAGCCTTTTTTTGCAAAGCTGCATCTGTCAAAAAAGTAGTATTTCAAAAATGGATCTTTTTCAAGCTATCGAAATCTTATTCGACCCCCAGTTGTCTCTTTTGCAGTGCTAAAATTGATGAAGCTAGTTGCTCCTTTGCCTGTGACCCCTGCCAGCAATGAGTGATTCTTCTCAGCATTAGGGCGTTTGAAGAACTATCCGCGATCGACGATGGGAAACTACAGACTCAGTGATCTCATGATAATGGCCATTAGAAAAGAGGAGGTAAAGAAACTGGATTTGTATAGATTAGTCGACGATTTTGCCAAGCAGCGAAATCGCCTCTACCCCCTGTTTTAGGTATGATTGCTGAATGTTGTTTTTTGACATCTTCATTTAAAAAAATCGAAAAAAGTCCTTTCCCTCCCTCCTACATTTTCGTGAATTTGCGCCTCTGAAATTTGCCTTCGGTTCTTTGTTGTTTCGAAAGTGCCAAACTTTCATAAATCATTACAATTTGGGATTCCTTATCTGTTTCCTGGATTAGAAATATTTTAAACCGGCATACACTTTTATGACAATAATGAGAAAAAACGAGTTTCTACAGAATGTTTGCTTTGTTTGATTTCTATTTTTATGGCTCGCAACATACCTGCACTGGTGAGTGCCTCTAAAATTGACCCTAAAGATTCCTCTCCTAAGAAAACTATCGCTTTTCCAACGGGCCCCTAGAACAAATTTCTGAAGTTATTAAGAAATCATGTTGCTAGTCTCCCATAATATTTTCTGTTGTGAGTGTTGAAGTTTGATTTCCGTAAGAAGTGCACATTAGTTTAAGCCGAAGTAATGACGGTTATTTCTTTTGTTTGTGTTTTTTTTTTTTTTTTTTTTTTTTTTTTTTTTTTTTTTTTTTTTTTTTTTTTTTTTTTTTTTGGTGATATACCACACGCTTAAGTATGCTATTAGGCATTTGCGCCTAATAGGCATTTGTGTTTGTTTATATGGTTTAATTCTTGTTGTAAATAAACATGTATCTATCTATTTATCTATCCATGTTACCTCCCTTATTTTAAACTAATACCGGAAATTTCCGAATATCTTGGCTTTACAAACAGTAAGACCTTATTCACAGAAAAATAAGACAAGAAAAACAAACTAGACTTGATAAAGTAACATGCAAGAAAATAACATAAACAGATGAAAAAACGCTATATATATATATATATATATATATATATATATATATATATATATATATATATATATATATATATATATATATATATATATATATATATATATATATATTTATGTATACTAGCTGTTGGGGTGCACCCTAACACCTAGTTGGTAGGGGCGCTTCGCGCCCCCCAAGCCCCCCCGCGCGCGTAAGTCGTTACGCGCCATATTAGTTACGCGCCATTGTAGTTGTTTCCCTGTGTCCCACCTGTGAATATAGATATATATATATATATATATATATATATATATATATATATATATATATATATATATATATATATATATATACTAGCTGTTGGGGTGGCGCTTCGCGCCACCCCAACACCTAGTTGGTGGGGGCGCTTCGCGCCCCCCCCAAGCCCCCCCGCGCGCGTAAGTCCTTACGCGCCATAATAGTTACGCGCCATTGTAGTTGTGTCCCTATGTCCCACCTGTGAATATAGATAGATAGATATATATATATATATATATATATATATATATATATATATATATATATATATATATATATATATATATATATATATATATATATATATATATATATATATATATATATATATATATATATATATGGTTTTAACTACGTAAAACTTGCGAATATACAACATTCTTTGCTGTCCCATTGTCTTTGCATATAAATAGATTGTCAGGTTTACCGACTCTTGAACATGCAACATATAATGGTCCATGGGAAAACAATCTGTATTCAGATCTATACCTCATGATTCTAATGATTGCCCTTGAGCTTTGTTGATGGTGATTGCTAATCGACCATTCCCTGTCCCGGTGTCCCGGTCGTCATTTACATCCCCCTGTTTCCCCCGGTGTCCCCGTTTTAGTTGTGTCCCTGTGTCCCGGTCGTCATTTATATTCCCTGTGTCCCGGTCGTCATTTGTATCCCGGTGTCCCGGTCTGTATATACATTCGTTTTTTAGTTTTGTTTTTCTCCTTTTTTTTTTTCCTTTTTTTTTTCTTTTTTAGCTTATTTAGATTTTTAGATTTTTTAGTTTTTTTATTAGTTTTTAGTTTTTTTTTCTTTTTAGTTTTTTTGTCCCGGTCGTCATTTATATCCCCCTGTTTCCCCCGGTGTCCCCGTTGTAGTTGTGTCCCTGTGTCCCGGTCGTCATTTATATTCCCTGTGTCCCGGTCGTCATTTGTATCCCGGTGTACTGGTCTGTATATACATTCGTTTTTTAGTTTTGTTTTTCTCCTTTATTTTTTTCCTTTTTTTTTCTTTTTTAGTTTATTTAGATTTTTAGATTTTTTAGTTTTTTTATTAGTTTTTAGTTTTTTTTTCTTTTTAGTTTTTTTGTAGTTTTTACCTTCTTTTTAGTTTTGTTAATTTTTTTTTTACTTATGTCCTGGTCGTCATTTATACTCCCTGTGTCCCGGTGCTTTGTTGATTGCTAATCGAACATTCCTTTTGTCCTGGTCGCTTTCTCTTTGAGTGTCGTCATTTCTGTTTTTCTTTTTTAGTTCTTTTAGTTTTTACCTTTTTTAGTTTTTTTTAGTTTTTTAGAAGAAATTTTTTTTTAGTTTTTTCCTTTTTTTCTTTTTAGTTTTTTATTGGTTTTTACCTTTATGTTAGCTTATTTTTCAGTTTTTTCCTTTTTTTTTAGTTTTTTTTATTTTTTATTTTTTTTAGTTTTTTACCTTTTTTTAGTTTTTTTTAGTTTTTTTAGTTTTTTTAGTTTTTTAGCTTTTTTACTTTTTTTATTAGTTTTTAGTTTTTTTGTAGTTTTTGCCTTTTTTTAGTTTTTTCAGTTTTTTTTTTAGTTTTTTATTGGTTTTTACCTTTATTTTAGCTTATTTTTCAGTTTTTTCCTTTTTTTATTTTTTTTTTAGTTTTTAGTTTTTTTAGTTTTTTACCTTTTTTTAGTTTTTTTAGTTTTTTTAGTTTTTTAGCTTTTTTATTTTTTTTATTAGTTTTTAGTTTTTTTTGTAGTTTTTACCTTTTTTTAAGTTTTTTTAGTTTTTTAGCTTTTTTATTAGTTTTTAGTTTTTTTTGTAGTTTTTGCCTTTTTTTAGTTTTTTTAGTTTTTAAGGTTTTTTATTTTTTTTATTAGTTTTTAGTTTTTTTTGTAGTTTTTGCCTTTTTTTAGTTTTTTCAGTTTTGACGTCACCTGATCCAGTTTTTTCAGGTGACGTCACCTGATCCACGATCCACAGATCCACAGACAACTTATTTTTATATATATAGATAGTTTTTTTTTTTACTTATGTCCTGGTCGTCATTTATACTCCCTGTGTCCCGGTGCTTTGTTGATTGCTAATCGAACATTCCTTTTGTCCTGGTCGCTTTCTCTTTGAGTTTCGTCATTTATTTTTTTCTTTTTTAGTTCTTTTAGTTTTTACCTTTTTTAGTTTTTTTTAGTTTTTTAGATGAAATTTTTTTTTAGTTTTTTCCTTTTTTTCTTTTTAGTTTTTTATTGATTTTTACCTTTATTTTAGCTTATTTTTCAGTTTTTTCCTTTTCTTTTAGTTTTTTTTTATTTTTTATTTTTTTTAGTTTTTTACCTTTTTTTAGTTTTTTTAGTTTTTTTTTAGTTTTTTAGCTTTTTTACTTTTTTTATTAGTTTTTAGTTTTTTTTTGTAGTTTTTGCCTTTTTTTAGTTTTTTCAGTTTTTTTTTTAGTTTTTTATTGGTTTTTACCTTTATTTTAGCTTATTTTTCAGTTTTTTCCTTTTTTTTAGTTTTTTTTAGTTTTTAGTTTTTTTTAGTTTTTTACCTTTTTTTAGTTTTTTTAGTTTTTTTAGTTTTTTAGCTTTTTTATTTTTTTTATTAGTTTTTAGTTTTTTTTGTTATTGTTGCCTTTTTTTAGTTTTTTTAGTTTTTTAGCTTTTTTATTAGTTTTTAGTTTTTTTTGTAGTTTTTGCCTTTTTTTAGTTTTTTTAGTTTTTTAGCTTTTTTATTTTTTTTTATTAGTTTTTAGTTTTTTTTGTAGTTTTTGCCTTTTTTTAGTTTTTTCAGTTTTGACGTCACCTGATCCAGTTTTTTCAGGTGACGTCACCTGATCCATCCATCCACAGACAGACAGACAACTTATTTTTATATAGATAGATATATATATATATATATATATATATATATATATATATATATATATATATATATACGTAAAACGTTTTTAACTACGTTGTTTTTAACTACGTAAAACTTGCGAATATACAACATTCTTCGATGTCCCATTGTCTGTGCATATAGATAGATTGTCAGGTTTACCGACTCTTGAACATGCAACATAAAATTGTCCATGGGAAAAACAATCCGTATTCAGATCTATACCTCATTATTCTAATGACTGCCCTTGAGCTTTGTTGATGGTGATTGCTAATCGAACATTCCCTGTGTCCCCGTCGTCATTTATATATCCCCCTGTGCCCCTGGCGTCCCCGTTGTAGTTGTGTCCCTGTGTCCCAGTCGTCATTTATATTACCAGTATCCCGGTCGTCATTTGTGTCCAAGTGTCCCGGTCTATAATTTATCTTTGAGTGTCCCGGTCGTCATTTGTGTCCCAGTCTGTAATTTCTCTTTGAGTGTCCCGGTCGTCATTTATATTCCCTGTGTCCCGGTTTTTAGTTTTCTTTTTCTCCTTTATTTTTCAGTTTTTTTCCTTTCTTTTTAGTTTTTTTTTCTTTTTCAGTTTTAGTTTTTTTTTATTAGTTTTTAGTTTTTTTTCTTTTTAGTTTTTTTGTAGTTTTTACCTTTTTTTTAGTTTTTTTTCTTTTTTTGTTTTTAGTTTTTAGCTTTTTCAGTTTCTTTAGTATTTTCTTTTTAGTTTTTTTTGTAGTTTTTACCTTTTTAGTTTTTTTTCTTCTTTTGTATTAATGCTAAAGCTAAGGTTCGAAGCTGGAACCTCTTGGACCTAGAACCTGGAACATAACGCTTTACCAACTCAGCTACTTCGGCTTGAATACATTCGTTTTTGAATTGGTATATTATGACTAACTTCATGACGACATACAGCTCAATCCTTATAATGAGGTCAGTCAAACATACAGAGAAACAACTTATTTTTATATAAATAGATTTCTCTTTGAGTGTCCCGGTCGTCATTTATATTCCCTGTGTGCCGGTTTTCAGTTTTCTTTTTTTCCTTTATTTTTCAGTTTTTTCCTTTTTTTAGTTTTTTCTTTTTCAGTTTTTATTTTTTTTTTTGTTAGTTTTTAGTTCTTTTTTCTTTTTAGTTTTTTTTTGTAGTTTTTACCTTTTTTTTTGTTTTTTTTTCTTTTTTAGTTTTTAGTTTTTTACCTTTTTTTAGTTTTTTTTTTTAGTTTTTTAGCTCTTTTAGTTTTTTTGTAGTTTTTACCTTTTTTAGTTTTTCTTCTTCTTTTGTATTAATGCTAAAGCCAAGGTTCGAACCTGGAACCTCTCGTGACGTCAGTCGACAGACAGACAAACAACTTATTTTTATACAAATACTAGCTGTTGGGGTGGCGCTTCGCGCCACCCCAACACCTAGTTGGTGGGGCGCTTTGCGCCCCCCAAGCCCCCCCCCGCGCGCGTAAGTCGTTACGCGCCATATTAGTTATGCGCCATTGTAGTTGTGTCCCTGTGTCCCACCTGTGAATATAGATAGATTTATATATGTGTTTCAAACTACGTAAAAATTGCGAATAAACAACATTCTTGGCTTTCCCATTGTCTGTGCATATACAAAGCCGTATGTACTAATAATGACGTCATATGCAAACGCTCTTTTTACAAACAAACAAACATGCATCCACACAACTCGTTTTTATATAGATAGATAGATAGATAGATACAATACAAATTAACTGCGTAAAACTTGCGAATATACAACATTCTTCGCTGCCCAATTGTCGCTGCATATAAATACATTGTCAGGTTTACCGACCCTCGAACATGCAACGTACAATTGTCCATGGGAAAAACAATCAGTATTAAGATCTATACCACATTTTTCTAATGATTGACAATGAGCTTTGTTAATGGTGATTGCAAATACTAATCGAATTGGAAATTGCAATCTTTTAAATTGAAAAAGCAGATCCGTTGGAATCATGGGAATGCGAGGAATAAGAACAGCCTCACCCTCATAAGGCCCTGTCAAGATTGTGGCCTCTATTAGGTTTTCCATTGTTTTTTTTACGGCAAGTCGCGTGCCATTGCAAAGCTTTGGTGGGTTGATATTTCTTAAAAGTATTATTGGTACGCCTATTTTTAGTTGTAGCACGTGTGGTGGAAACCCTGAAGGATCTATGGAATTTAAAAATTCGGATGGATAATTAACCGCTTCATTTGGTTCCAAAACTGTGTCGACTGACTTGTAAAGGACTGCCTGGTCTCGAATCTTGGTCAAAACAATATTGTTGATTTCGTGGACGTCTATATTTTTGGGCGCGAGAATCGTTCTTTCACTTAGCCATTTATTATTTTTATAATTTTTTAGAATATTCGGAAATACTTTTTCAATCAATTCATTTTTGGACGTCACTAAATTACAGAAATCAGCAGGTAGTTGTATACGTCCTGAAATTGAGTCTACTGTTTGACCAGAGTCATCGTTTTGCAATCGGACACGCATATTTGTAGTTAATTTTAATATTTTTACGTGTGCCCATAAATTAGAATTTTTTAGGCAAGCATTCATTTCGTCTGCAGGAGTTAAACTACGTAAAAATTGCGAATATACAACATTCTTGGCTTTCCCATTGTCTCTGCATATACAAAGCCGTATGTACTAATAATGACATCATATGCAAACGCTCTTTTTACAAACAAACAAACATGCATACACACAACTCGTTTTTATATAGATAGATAGATAGATAGATACAATACAAATTAACTGCGTAAAACTTGCGAATATACAACATTCTTCGCTGTCCAATTGTCGCTGCATATAAATAGATTGTCAGGTTTACCGACCCTCGAACATGCAACGTACAATTGTCCATGGGAAAAACAATCAGTATTAAGATCTATACCACATTTTTCTAATGATTGACCTTGAGCTTTGTTAATGGTGATTGCAAATGCTAATCGAATTGGGAATTGCAATCTTTTAAATTGAAAAGGCAGATCCGTTGGAATCATGGGAATGCGAGGAATAAGAACAGCCTAACCCTCAAAAGGCCCTGTCAAGATTGTGGCCTCTATTAGGTTTTCCATTGTTTTTTTTACGGCAAGTCGAGTGCCATTGCAAAGCTTTGGTGGGTTTATATTTCTTAAAAGTATTATTGGTACGCCTATTTTTAGTTGTAGCACGTGTGGTGGAAACCCTGAAAGATCTATGGAATTTAAAAATTCAGATGGATAATTAACCGCTTCATTTGGTTCCAAAACTGTGTCGACTGACTTGTAAAGGACTGCCTGGTCTCGAATCTTGGTCAAAACAATATTGTTGATTTCGTGGACGTCTATATTTTTGGGTGCGAGAATCGCTCTTTCACTTAGCCATTTATTATTTTTATAATTTTTTAGAATATTCGGAAATACTTTTTCAATCAATTCATTTTTGGACGTCACTAAATTACAGAAATCAGCAGGTAGTTGTATACGTCCTGAAATTGAGTCTACTGGGAGCTTTCCGTTTCCAATTGTCAGCAATTGATCTGAAAATGTTTGACCAGAGTCATCGTTTTGCAATCGGACACGCATATTTGTAGTTACTTTTAATATTTTTACGTGTGCCCATAAATTAGAATTTTTCAGGCAAGCATTCATTCGTCTTCAATGGCTCTGGTGGTGCAGCCAATAGAGGAAGTTTAACTTTTCCTGAGGCGCAACACATTCCCATTGTTTCACCATTGAATTTCAAGGCCTTGCAATAGGGACAAATTTTAGACATTGTCCCGATTTGAACACATCTACTCAAGCTATAATCATCGACTGGGTTGTACCTGAATGCCAGGCGATAACTTTCAGGTTGCTCTGATTCCTCGGCACGCTGTCTTTTCTTACTTTCTCTATCAGCAGCAAGCCTGATTTCTTGCTGTTCTTGTGATTCCTCGGCACGCTTTCTTTTCTTACTTTCTCTATCAGCAGCAAGCCTGATTTCTTGCTGTTCTTGTAATTCCTCGGCACGCCTTCTTTTTTCACTTTCTCTTTTAGCAGCAAGTCTGCTTCCGTGTTGCTCTGGTAGTTCCTCCGCACGCTTTCTGTTCTTTTTTCTCTATCAGCCTCAAGCCTGTTTCCTTGCTGTTCTTTTGATTCCTCGGCACGCTTTCTGTTCTTTCTTTCTCTATCAGCCTCAAGCCTGTTTCCTTGCTGTTCTTTTGATTCCTCGGCACGCTTTTTGTTCATTCTTTCTCTATCAGCCTCAAGCCTGTTTCCTTGCTGTTCTTTTGATTCCTCGGCACGCTTTCTTTTCTGACTTTCTCTATCAGCAGCAAGTTTTTTGGCATAGACTCTTTTAGCATCTTCATCGGCTTTTGCCATGGTAAGTTCATCAGTCATTGTAAACTTAAACATTAATAGATTTCTACGTGAACATATGTCTTAAATATCTTGAATGACGTCACCGTCAAAGCAAAAATGACGACAACTAATTTCATGACGTCAGTCAACACAGAAACATGGCGTCACCTGATCCACAGACAGACAACTTATTTTTATATATATAGATGTATATATATACATATATATATATATATATATATATATATATATATATATATATATATATATATATATATATATATATATATATATATATATATATAATATATATATATAAATGAAAAAATGAAATCACACTAGAAAACTTAATTACTTGTTCTCTAAAAACTCTAAACAACTCCGGTATGGCGATAGAACACTCCGCAAATCCAATCAAGTAGGGTTTGACTGAATAACATGGAGGTCCAAAAGGTTAAATATATCTCTCGATGCAAGATACTAATGAAATGAAATGATCATTTTATTTGGATTTCTTACGTGTAACCTAGGTTGATACAATTAAAATTAAGTAAAAGAAAAACAGGTCAAATGTCTTTTAGCACAGGTATGTTTGAAAAGGGGAACAAATTTTTTACTTTGCCAACCTGGTTGGAAATTTCATTTTATTCTTTAATTTTAGAATTATTCAACTCTGGCAAAAAAAGAAGGATTTTTATGCATTTTGCCACCAGTATTTGATTTCCAAAACCCATTTAATCCCTTATTAAGCTAATTTTAGGCCTGAAATCATCGTTATATTTTAACTCTGTTGGGGGAGAAGTATTTGCGGCTTTTGACCACGGACTTGTCATAAATATAGATAACGGTATGATATTTCAATTAAATCTTGTTAATTAGTCTTCTAGTAACTATCAAATACATTGTTTTGATTTTCGACTTATTTAAATTTTCTGGAATAACTTCCTTTTCTTGGACGACCATAGCTGTTTCTCTGATTTCAGTTTGGAAAGGATCATGTTGTATTGATTTTCTTTTTTTTTAATGTCTTAGATCGTTGCTATTTCTCACTAATTTAAAATTCACTCCACGTAATACTGAATGGATGTTAACTAGCTCACTTGCATAACGCTTGCCACTTCACTTGCATTACAAAACAGTTGTTTTGAAACTTTCCAAAAGTAAAACAAAGCTTCTTCTCTACATTACAAAATGATTCTGACTGAGACTCCTGCGGAATATGTTGTAATAAGTGTCAAGTAATTCTGTTCAGTTTTGGCTTACTATTATTAAGAATCTTTTGTATATACAATAATGCTCATTACTTTTTGCCTGACTTAAGGTTGTCATCTGTCCCTATATGTCGGTTTCGTCTCCTTTATGAACATTCCTGTCGCGGCAAACTCCAATTTTGTCTGGGTTGTGCAATATGCTGTTACAAGCTCAGTTTGAGTATTGAAAAAACATCACTGTGAAAAGAGTAGTGTTCGTGTAAATGAAACCTCGTGTAACTGAACCCAATGCAACTGAACCCACAGAACTGAATCCTGTTTAACTGAATCCCCGTTTCACTGACCTCCCCCCTCGTGCAACTTAACTCCTATTTAGCTGAACCCTCGTGCAACTTGTCCCTATTCAACTGAACCCACGTTTAAATGAAACCCGGTTCAGTCAACCCCCGTGGAAGCCAACCTCATTTAACTAGACCCTCATTCAGAGAAAGAAAAGAAGACACATCGGGGTGTCAAGCACTTTTTCGGAATTCCTAAGAATTTTTTTTGCAATTAATATCGTTATCCGTCTTTCTTCATCAATTCGTGAGCGCTGCAAAATCGCCAGATTTCATATTTACCTGTCCTGGCTCTGAATATGATATTTGCTGACATTTTTTGGCGCAGCCTAGTGACTTAATACTTTGCTTAATGATTATAATGTTTTTTTTTTGTTTTTTTGAAAAGGGAATGTATTCTGGTTTTGGACGGCCAACATCTATACTATTATTGGCTTTAATTTTATTTTTACTAATTTGATGTCATTCTCATATCATGAATATTTCAGGAGATGAACATTTCATTGCACAAATATGACGAATTGGATTCTTTAATACATGGTATAGAGTTTATAAAAGAGCACACATCTCATGAAATATACTTCTTTGAAAACCCGTCAAATGAAGCGCTATGCCGAAAAGTAGAATACGATTTTAAAAATCCTTATCCCTTCATGGTAGTAAACATTGGATCGGGTGTTAGTATCCTGGTAGTCCATGGTCCAGACAACTACAAGCGTATCTCTGGTAGTAGGTAAGTCATTTTGTTTTTCTTCTTCGTGAAAAAGAGTAACAAGTATAGAAGATATTGTAAGTTTGTTTGGCTTAATTGTTGAATGTCAAAGAAGCATTTTCTTTGCAAGAATACTGGCTCATACACTAGAAACTAAGTTTTCCTTATAGAACTTCGTGAGAACTTTGAAAGTGCTTGGAGACTGCTAATGTTTAGCCGTAAACGTCCTTACCGCATTTTTTTTCTAAATTAAAGAAAATGCTTGAAGTGGTTGGAAAACCAAATACTTGGAATTTGGTTTGTTTGAATGAAAAATGGACGAAATATTACAGCAAGGGGACAGAAACGCAATGATTTGGATACGGAGCCGCAAATTCATGTCAAAAATAAGTGACATTAATCTTCACAAACGCATATTTGGTACGCTAGCTCAACTGTGTTGATAAGATAGATAAGATATTCTTTTTAAAAATATCGCTGTTGCAAGTCCCGGAGGACCGAATTCGTATTTGGAGATAAAAAAAAAGTTAAAAAAAAATGTTTATATCAACAATACACTTAAAACTGGATAAAGAAGACAAAATAGAATTGATAGAATGAATAAATCATTGATTGTCCATTATTTAAAACTGTAATTTATTTTTAAATCCGCCAATTTATCAAATTCGTCAAAAATACAGTATAGACAATATATAAAAATAGTAAAAAAATGTCAAAAGATTAGAAAAACTTGTTAAAATATATGGGTACAATAAAACTGAAAGAATTATTAACAGGATAAAACGGAAGAAAAACGAGCGGACATATACAAAACCAAGGCAACACATGTACAAATAATAAAAAGAGAGAAATTAGCGGGATGATGTGTAAATTTTTTCTGTAAAGTAAGAGACAGAAATTTGTTGATGTCTGGAGGTGAGAAAGCGAATCGGGGACATGGTAAGAACGAACTGAGAAATAGGCTAAGTGGGTGCAATTTAGCTGGGGTTGTCTATTGGGAAAATGTTTTCTGTGCGAAGGCTTGTCATTGCATGTTTTGAAAAACCGAGGCGCAACATACTTCTCCTACTCTCTAGCGTTTACAACCTAGCTTTTTTTTAGAAGAAGAAAGTATAGAACTTTACCTTCTTTGGAAGTTAATTCAGCGATTATATTTGGATGGATTGAGTTACATCTGACTCTTCCCGGGAGATAACAGGGCGCCAATCTGGATAAGTATATTCGAGATCAGGGCAGACAAAGAAATATAAATCCTTAAAGAATGAGAAAAGGGGATGCCAAATTTAATTTAGGATCTTCAGGAAGGATATAAACTGAGTAACTTTACTGAACATATTTTTAACATGGATACACAACTTTAAATTAGAAGAATTTGCGACGCTAAATAATTTTAACGCCAACACAAAAACTTCAGGAGGGATAGAATTAAGAAAATGGGGCGGGGATTTAAGGAAACAAATTGGCATTGTCATTTGATTTAGAAGGGCTTACTCTCAAGTCCCGAGGCATCAAGTGCATTGTCATTGAGGCTACTCATTCAATTTTTATAGGTTTCTGAGGTTGGATTGTCCAATTCAAAAGACTTGAGAGTAAATTCAGAAGGATTCAAAATTCTACCGCACACACTTATAGTTTCATATCAGTATTGAAATGGTAGGGACAACATAATTTAAAAACCAATTAAAAGCGTAGATAATGCCACTAGGTAATACTTAAAGAATAATTTAGATGAGACAAGGCAACACTAAATAAACAGACGCCTTTTTTCAGGAACACGTTTGCTGAATAGCCCTACTTCTTTTCTTCTTTATATTAGCGGTTATTTCGTAACTTTGTAAACTAATCTATTGAATGTAGCTGTAAGATATAGAAACGATTTCCCTCCCCATTTTATTGATTTAATTATTGAACAAAATATTTGCTGCATACATAATAGCATAGTGCTCTTTTGTCTGCCCAACAGCCTGACGCCAAGGCTGTCCGAAGGGACAGTTCCGTCAACATGGAAAACCAAATATACCCTCATCCAAATTTGATTTAATGCAAATTTCACTAATTGACCAATCAACTGACAGCAGAGTCTCCCAATCACCTACAACATACACCCCCAAATATCAATCCTTCATCATCCTCGAATTCCTCAACTACAAAAAAAACTTCTAGCTTCGTACACGTTAATATTTTTTTTCTTTTTTACAGTTTAAAATCTATATATATATATATATATATATATATATATATATATATATATATATATATATATATATATATATATATATATATTTATCATATAATTTGCGCTTTAAGAAATACTTAAAATTATTCAAATCCTCATTATTCTTAATTTCACCATCCAGCTCATTCCACGAACTAATACCTCTGTGTACAAAGGAATGTTTCGACCTGGATGTTATCACTAATGGAGCATGGAACTTGCTCTTCACTCCGAGTGTCTTCACAATGAAAATCTGAATTCATTTTAAAACTATTCCCGAAACAACTTGGCAATATACCTCTAGCATGTTCATAGATGAATAAAAGAGTATAAAAAGTCCAGTGACAGGCATTACTTCATTCACAGATGTGTATTGTTGGTTGTAAGTGTTCTCCTAGTTCTGTTTTCACCTTCTTGACAATACATACTCTAGATTATAAACTGTATGATGTAACTTGTATTGATAGTGTTTTTTTCTGTATAATCATAGGAATGTTTATTTTTAAATGTAGAGATTGACGTGGCGATTTTTTTTTACTTTATTTTACATTTTAATATAAAAAGTTTGAAGACATCGATTACCTTAAAAAGTCAAAGAAGCTATATTGAAATTATGAACGCATTTTGTAAAAAGGGTCTTAGAGTTGGAAAAGTTTGTGTAATTTATATATATATATATATATATATATATATATATATATATATATATATATATATATATATATATATATATATATATATTTATATATTTATATATTCCCCTGGGAAGAATTATTTCTTTCTATTATAGAGTTGAATAACTGATAGCCTTATAAATAATTGAAGTTGAATTAACTGAAAGCCATCATGCAGAGGAAAACAAGAACAAGTATAAGTTTTCATCCTTATTGAGTTGGTTACTACATTTGTCAAGTTTTTTAAGCTCTCTCGCGACCGAGTTCCTTTTGCTTTCTTATAAAATATGATTCGAATGCTTAAAGAACAGCCTACAAAATCACCTTCTTGACAATACATAATATGTCACTTGGTATTAACCAAGTGACATATAGTAATCGGAAACTCTGTCCGTTTGTCTGTCTGTCGGTCAGACAGACAGAGTCTGGTTTTTTTTTCTGAAAAATTAGAAAAAATGAGGTATTTTTAACTTACGAAAGGGTGATCGGATCTCAATAAAATTTGATATTTAGAAGTATATCGTGTGTCAAAGCTCTTATTTTAAATCCTACCGGATCTAGTGACATTGGGGGAGTTTGGGGGGGGGGGGTGATCTAAAAACATGGAAAACGCTTAGAGTGGAGGAATCGGGATGAAACTTGGTGGAAAAAATAAGCAGAAGTATTAGATATGTGATTGACATAATTGGAATGAATCCATTCTATTGGAGGGGGGGGGGTTGTATTTCTGAAAAATTAGAAAAAAACGACGTATTTTTAAATTACGAAGGAGTGATCGGATCTTCATGAAACTTCATATTTAGAAGGACCTCGTAACTCAGATCTCTTATTTTAAATTTCAACCGGATTCAGTGTCATTGGGGGGGGGGTAGTTGGGGGGTTGGGAGCGAAAACTTAGAAAATACTTAAAGCGGAGAGATCAGGATGAAACTAGATGGGAAGTATAAAAGCAAATCTAAGATACATGACTGACATAACAGGACCGGATCCTCTCTCTTTGGTGGAGCTCGGGGGGGGGGGGTAATTCGGAAAAATGAGGTATTAGTAACGTACGAACGGGTGATCAGATTTTAATGAAATTCGATATTTAGAAAGATCTTGTGCTTTAAAGCTCTTATTTTAAATTCTGAAGAGATCCTGTGACATTGGGGGGAGTTGGAGGGGGAAACCGGAATTCTGGGAAAACGTGACAATTGGGGTATTTTTATCTTACGAATAGGAGGTCGCATCTTAATGAAACTTGATATATAGATGAATCTTATGTCTCAGATGCTCCATTTTCGACTCGATTTGGATCCTGGGACATAGGGGGCTGGAGGAGGGAAACACAAATCTTGGAAAACGCTTAGAGTGGAGAGATCGGGATGAAACTTGATGGGAAGAATAAGCACAAGTTCTAGATACGTGACTGACATAATTGGAACGGATCCGTTCTCTTTGGAGGAGCTGAGGCTTGTTAATTTGGAAAAATTAGAAAAATTGAGGTATTTTTAACTTAAGAACCGGTGACCGGATCTTAATGAAATTTGACATTTAGAAGGAATTCATGTCCTAGAGCTCTTATTTCAAATGCCGACCAGATCTGTTGATATTGGGCGAAGTTGGAGGGGGAAATCGGAAATCTTGGAAAACGCTTAGAGTGGAGGAATCGGGATGAAGCTTGGTGGATAGAATAAGCAAATGTCGTAGATACGTGATTGACATAACCGTACTGGATTCGCTCTCTTTGGGGGGTTGGGGGGAGGGGCTCAGTGTTTTGGCGAATTTGGTGCTTCTGGACGTACTAGGACGATGAAAATTGGTAGGCGTGTCAGGGAGCTGCACAAATTGACTTGATAAAGTCGGTTTTCCAGATTCGACCATCTGGGGGGCTAAACGGAGGGGAAAATCAGAAACAATGAGGTAGTTTTAACTTACGAGTTGGTGATCGGATCTTAATGAATTTTGATATTTAGAAGGACATCGTGACTCAGAGCTCTTATTTTAAATCCTGACCGGCATTAAGCCTCTGATTTTCCTTTTAAATCAATCTATTGATTCTTAGAATTTTGTTAGAGCTCCTACCGTATGAGCTCTTGGTTCTTAGCTCTTCTCGCCTCGTCATAAGTGCCATATGAGCTCTTAGCTCTTGTTTAAAATATGATTCGAATGCTTAAAGAACAGCCTACAAAATTTTCTTGGAAATAGAATTAATATGTGCACAATCTTGTGAAATTGATAAAAATACTTTCTTGAAGTCATCTGCAGAAATCCTTTTTGCTCACACAAGAGTGCCTGCAACCCTTGTTGATAAACCCGAATTTGTAGTCTACGCCCTTGCACACATCTCCTGGTGCGCTGTTACGCGGCTATAGGGGTAACCATGAAGAGGATGCTATATGAATTAACTGGTTTCTTTTAGAAATGTCATTTGTCCATCTATCGTAACTTTTGGTCTAGCTTATACTTAAGCACAATGAAAATCTATATATTTTGTAATTCTCTTATATCTTGTAATTTTTATCATCTTAAATATTCTGTAATTTGCTTATATACCTTTAGCTTTTGTAATCTACATTTTTAGTTTTTAGTTTAATTTATATATTTTGTATTTCTCTCATATTGTGTAATTTTTTAATCCTCTTAAATCTTTTCTAATCCTCTTATATATTTTTAGTCTTGGTGGTGGCACGTTTTACGGTTTATGCTGTCTTCTAACTGGGTGCACGTCTTTTGAAGAGGCAATGGAACTAGCAGCTAAAGGGGACAATAAACAAGTAGACAAACTTGTAAAGGATATTTATGGAGGAGACTATGATCGATTTGGATTACAAGGCAATTTAGTAGCTAGCAGGTACAACTGAAAAGAAAATTATGCGTGCTATGCGGATCTCTTGTTATGAAGGAAAAGTTACAGAAGAAACTTAAAAATAAAAATTAAAGCTTTAAGTTTTAAACAAGGGAAGTCCTCAACGATCAGTATAGAGGAGTAAATAATAATATATGGTTTATACAACTCAAAACCTTGAAAATATATTTTATGTGTGGGCGTTTTGGACGATGTGTTAGGGGTGATGTGTAATGATGTGTAATCCCAGAGAAGACGATGGCCTTGCTCGGTCGTGTCAATCGTTTGGGGAGGGGGGATTTGCTCTCTATTTTTTACCCCCTCCCTAGTATTTTGAAAAATACCTTTCTTGAGGGTATATTAATTGACAATCGATTCATAAAAAAAAAGAAAAATCAACAAATTTGCCTCCCCCCCAAGACTTTGAAAATGCACTTTGCGCTTAATGTTTCGGGAATTGACGCCACTGACCTAGCTAGCCCAGTCCCTTAAAAGGCTTTGAAATCAATTGTTGAAATTTGTGCAGAGTAATCTTAGAAGAGGCTATATTTGATAAACTTTGTTTTAAGTATCATAATGTCGGTCATTGAAAATATAATGTAAAAAATGATTGAATTGATTTATTTTTTAGGTTTGAGTTGAAGTGGCTTGTAATAATCATCATGAATCTAATCCGCTGTGTTATGAAATAAGACAGATTAGGCTGATTTAGTAAGACTTGACCCCGACTTCAGTTGTGCCAGAAACGGCAGAATCGGCTACCTAAGCCTACCAATGAGATAAAGAGCGCGTTAGTCATCCGTATAAATTTAAAAGCCTCAATCTAATTACCTCGAATGGCAGTACTTTTTTATTTTTGTCTCCTAAAAGACTGCTAGATTTTCAGGTTGACATTGCGGATCCAGGGGGGACCCTGGGCCCCCTAAGATTTTTTCTGGCACCCTCCTTCCCGTTATTTTTTTTCACTCTTTTTTAGAATAAATTTGACAATTTGGTCAGTTTTTGACGCCTTTGTCACATTGCCCTCCCCTAAGATTTTGCTCATTAGTGGCCTTGTCACATCGCCTCCCCCTCCCCCCAAGATTTTGCTCTAGATCTACCTCTGGTGTTTCAAACTAAGGAAAAGAGTTTTTACTGTTTGTCTAATGATTTCTAAGAATTATCAAAACATCTTTTGATTAATACAACATTGTGATTGCGAAAATATTAGTAAAGAAAGGCAAAAAATAAATCGGAAGATCGAATTTAGTGAGCAACATGTTGACATCATATATAAATAATTTGGTAATGAAAAGGAAAAGAAAAATAAAAGAAATAAGTTATCGAAAGTGAAATCCGACCAATATTTTCTCACCAACACTTAATTTTGTCATTTAACCATGACTAAGATGAATTTTAAAAATGTTCGAATTTTTTCTCTTCAAATGCACTAAAAAGTAAAGAATGGTCATTTTGTTTCTGCTACCCAGGAAAACCGCGATTTTCTCAAGACTGAAAATGAAAGCGGGGCGAGGTTTTGACATAGAGAGTCGTCCTTGAATAATTACAAAATGAGTCAGGACTCCCCCACACTTCTATTTCTAGTCTTTAAAGTTTTCCGCGTTGCAGGAAAACAATATTCATTAATTTTTAGTGCAATTGGAAATAAAAGTTTTTGTTTTAAATTTAAAATGTTTTATTTTACTGTTTTTAGGCTAGTATATATTTTAAGACAGGTAAGTAATGTTTTCACACCTAATCCTACCAATTGTAAAAGGCACAGGATATGTTCTTACGACAGTCTGAAGGTGACAAAAAAAAGTGTGAATTAAAGTACAACAGTTAGTAACCCTGAACCATTCATACTTTATTGCAATAAAAACTTTTCTGTCTAAGTCTTCCTCGAGCAACCGGTAGTAATAAAATTGCTTGTATAGCATTATAAATAGCAATCAGGGTCGTATCCAGGGGAAAGGATGGTTACCCGGTCTGCCCCCCCCCCAAAAAAAAACGTGTCTGACAATGTTTTGTTGTGCTTTGTAAAATTTTTAACCCCCTCCCCTGAACAAAAATCCTGGACATGGTCCTGATAGATATAACATTGTGTAATGAATGCCATGGCTGTACATGAGTTTTTCAGTGTCTAAAAATTTGATCTTCAAAGGCTTGATACTCCAAAGTCTTGATCCTTCCTACCTGCACTATGACATAAAAGAATTTTATAAGACGAACTTTTCAATGTTTACAAATAGTTTGACGAAAAATGGTCGAAGCCTTCAATAAAGGCACATAGACAGGAATAACTTATAAATTTGAATGATTTTGTAAATGGTCGTTTTTGGGAGAAGTAGATACCCCACTTTGCACAAAATTAGTTTTTTTGTCCTTTTGTAAAGTTTTTTTTCCAGCTCAATTGTGTAAGTGCATGTTAAATTTGACCGTTTTGTGGCCAATACACTCTTGCCATCTAGTTCCAAACCCACTATTGATAAGGAGACGATTCGAATCTGTGCCCTATGATTCTGAGGGTCTTACGATTCATCTTATAATTTCTTAAATTTTCTGTTTAATTCACCCTTATTTGTATATTTTTTCTTATTCTGAATCCATGGCTGTTTGCAGTTTAATTTTATATAGGATTGCTTTAAATTTCAATGGGATATTATTCTTGAATTAGTGACCTGTGCAGAACAGATATGCTCTTCTATAAATATTAGGGAGTATTATTACTGCTGTTTATTGTATTTTGAATTGTTTCTACATTCAACGCCCATTTCAATTAATATATTTATAAACGTAGATGCAGTCTGTTCCTTTTCGCGTGGGGTCAAAGGGTTTTCTCCCAGGGAGTGGAGGGAAACAAAATCATTTGAAAGCACTTTTTAGGCTGCTAGTTTTTTTCTGGGGCTTTTTGAACCAGTACCAGGATCGAGTGTGAGGGAGGGGTACCCTCCTATCCCCCTATGCCAAGGTAAATTTGTAAATGATTTTTAATTTTTGTCATGTTTTTAAAACTGTCTGAATCTTCGGTGTTCAGTTTAGTAAATACTGAACGTGCATTTGGTGTTCTTTGTAAGACATTTTATAAATAAGAAGTTTACAACTAGGAAAAACTTATAAAAAAAACTATGTAAAATTGAAAACTTTTGTTGAATACGGCCATTCTTATGAAATATGAATACGATTTTCTTTAATAAATGTTCTTTCTATCCTGAATTTCAAGTGTTTATTTGAAAATGATTCTCACATTGAAAACCATTAGTTTTGGGTGCAGTGATTTTTTTTGTACACATGATTGATATAATTGTATCCTAAAAAGGGACTTCAATTCTGTTGCCATTGAATAATTCAATTAATCTCTTTTAGAAGATCCCATTCTATGCTCAGGGTACTTCAACATGTACTACAAACATGTATATGGACGAGGGCTTGTATACCTTTGCATGGTTGTTCAGCACTTAGGAAAAAAGGCTAAAAGCCAAGCAAAATGTCTTCAGAACAGCCCAGAATGGGCATTATTGTGATTAATAAGTCAAAATTTTAAACAGGAGGGATTTATTAAAAAAAAAAAGGTAAAGGATACGGCATTAGACTTTACAGTCTCTACCGGCGGTGCGGATTTCCATTTCTTGGCCCTTCAGCCAGGAAGTGTAATGGGGGGTTGGGGGCCAGCCATCCTGTGCTTTCGCACACCCTTCCTGTGGGATTTATTACAGCCATTCAAAAGAACATTATACCGAAAAAAAAATGACAATATGTTGTAGGACTCATCAAACAGTATCCTCCTTCCCCCCATCTCAATGGGTTAGGGTGCTTTTAATTTCTTACTCAGGTTTTGGGGATGCGGGATTCTCAGGAATATGCCGGGATTATGAGTAAATAGGTGTTTAAAAAGAGATGGCAAATAATTATAAAAGAACCTGGAAATGTGAGAACATAAAGAAAAGCTTAGTAGAGATCCAATTAAGTCAAATCTTGTTAAAAATTTTAATTTGCTATTATTATTTTCTTTAGTTTTGGAAATATGAATTTGGATGACCGTCGAGAAGGAGCTTCACGGGAAGATTTGGCCAACGCCACACTTGTCACGATCACAAACAATATTGGCTCTGTTGCAAGGTTATGTGCTTTGAATGAAAATGTTGATAGAGTAAGCAAGTTCTTTTATCTTTTTTGTCCAAAATATGCTTAAACCATTTCTACTCTTAGGAATAGGATACTTGCAGCTTTAAGGGCCTTCTACCAGTCTGGATAAGCTAGGCACTGTCGAAGTCTTTGCCAGTCCGACTCTTTAATTCTCTAATAACCCCTAAGGCTCTGTACTGAAGTGAAACTTTGGTTAATAAAGGCAATTAGTGAGCAAAGTATTTCCGCGTTTGAAACTTCATACCTTCACTGCTTAGCAACAATTAGCTACTTTAACTGGGTATCAAATGAAGACCTCCGCAAACTGATCTGCTGCTCCTGCACCATCCTGGATCGAATCAAATGCACCAGCTCTACTAGTAGGCACATTCAAAAAATAACAGCTAACCTGCTACCAAAAATCACTTTCTAAAGACTGATACACAGTGATGTCAAATAGTGGTGGGTTGTATGTGTCCTTCCCTAGGTTTTAGTTGTTTTGGGGGTGGGTAATTTTTATTGAGAGTTTCTTTTTTTGGAATCACAGTGAAAGATTATAATAGACCAAAAATTTGCTTTCGCCCCTATTTTGAAAATTGTGTTCTGACCCCCCCCCCCCCCCCCCACAAAGTGAAACTGGACTAATATTGTGTCAGCAACATTTGATTTAGTCATTCAACCATGACTAAGATGAATTTTAAAATGTTTGAATGTTTTCCCTCCAAACGCACTTAAAAGTAAAGAATAAAATTTTTGTTTTTGCTACCCAGGGAAACCGCGATTACCACTGTGGGAACACGGAATGTGCTCCCAAGACTGAATTCCTAAGAAATGAACTAATAAATTCCAGATCTATAGCCTCCACAAACTATTTTGAATAGTGCCAAATCTGTTAGAACATTACCATAACAAACATCGCATTACCAGAAAAGAAGAAGTCCCAATACAACGACAAAGGGCTGGTGGGGATTTCCGTAAACTAAGTCAAAGTATTGTTTTTTCCATCAAGTAGAAACTTTTCAATCATTCTGCAAGATAGATTAATTAATGTCATCCAAACGTGCGTAAACTCTGAGAGGGAACAAACCTCAAAACTCAGTTAAGCAATAAACAGTCTTGATTTTAAGTGCAATTTTAGACACATCCTCTTTGGCTAATAGAACATCATTAAAATTTTCTCCTTTCAGTTTTGATTTCAAGTGTAATCTGTCGGATTTGGGCGAGGCTTAGAGATTTATATTTTACTGATATCATCTTTCACTGAATTAAAACTTAAAAATGTATCAGAAGAAATTTTTTTAAAGAAATAAATAACGAATTGTCCAAGCTCTCGCAATGGATACAATTTGATACTGTGATAATATGTATAATAAACAATGTAACAAAATTTCAGTATGAGTGACCCTTTTAACCCAAGTTATGCTAAACTACCTTAGTTGACCTTATTTATTTTCAAAATGTGCGCGAGTTTCAATATACTTGTAAATACCAATGGATAGATCCATTAACAATAGACCCCAGGGACATTAATATCGGTTTGGTTTGATAATGTTGGTTTTTTCGGACAGTTAATGTTTTGCTCTATAATACTCTAGAATAGCCCATTCTTTGTTAAAAACTTTTGATAAAACTGTGTAGAACGGGTTACCGTTATTCTTTAGTTTTTCATATTGTAACTATTCTGCCCCGAAGTCTGATTTCCATTAAGTTGTTATATTAACCATTTGGAGCCGTATACCTATTTGTGGGCAGTTCAATTTCACTCTTAGATTCCAAAAAACATATTTTTCAGCAATTAAAGCTTACCTTAATAACATTATTGCACTTTGACGTGCAATCTAACACGCAATCTAGATAATGCAATCTAGCATTATCTAACTTTTGACGTCCATAAAAATTTAATTAGTTAGTTGCACAGTCAGAATTATAAATATGTGTATATCTCAGCGGGGGGGATTTACTCCCTCCTCCCCCAAGAAAAAAATATTCGAAATATATAGTAAATGCTTAGAAAAGTGAAAAATAATGAAATTTGAGGGACTGTGGACCAGAAGGATCTCCTCTACCTTCCGATTATGTGTCTGATTGAGATGTTTGCTTTGTCTGAGGAGGATATTAGGTTTATATATTGAATTATAATGCAGAAAACACAACCGTTTACTGGGTATTCTTCCTGGTTTACATCTTTTAAATATTTTGTTAGAAATACTATGTGTAAGATAACAAATTCAAAATTGTTTCCTTTGTTTTATGTAAGATCAAGATTTTAAGCTTGATCCCCTTCTGAAGCTAGTTATCAAGATCTGTGTTGGCAGGTGAAAAACTGTTTAAATAAATTGCCTAATAATCATTTGAGCCAGGAAAGTCAATGAAAATGCAAATCACTAAAGTAGTGTCCTCATCTGGCCTTATCTGCCGAAAACCATCAAACTGATTTTCAGCTTTTCGGAAGTTCTATGCTGGATAATGTGTTTTTTTGCTGTGTAGTTTTACCGTGTTTTAAAGGGGGTCTTTAAAGGGGTCTTAGCATCTGCGTATGTTTGCTAGGAATATATCCAAAAGAACCAATTGGTTAAAATGTGTCTATCTCTTATTGTCTACCCTTCTATTATTTACGACATTCTTTTCTTTAGGTATTATTTGTTGGGAATTTCTTGAGAATGAATAAAATATCAATGCGGCAATTGTCATCGGCTATGGATTTTTGGTCGGATGGAAAAATGAAAGCTCTCTTCTTGTCACATGAGGTAAGATACAAGTGAATAATACAGCTTAAAAAGAAATAACTGGAATAAAAATTATTATTTTTTTATTGCACCCAAAATGTGAAAATATCCGTTTATTTTGACAAGCGGAATTTACGGTATTTTCTTTTTTCGTTTCTTTCTGACGAACATTAAGAGCTCACAAAATCTCTACTAGCCTTTTCATGAGTTATTACTGTGCTGGAAACGTTTCGAAAATATTTCTTAAATAATCACTTATCTACAATACTATTCCATCAACGATTATTTTGTCTTTTTAGCATTTGCTCATTAGCGAAAATAAAACAATTAAGTTTTATCCCTTTGCTCTTTTTAATAGTCAATCTAAAATAACTTTGACACTAACGTTTTAACTTTGTGAATAGACGCCCCGCATAGACAGATACAGGGTTATCACCTGGTGGGGAAAAAATCACTAGATTTTCGTTGTTTTTTTGGTTGATTTAGTTATTTTCTTCCATAACCTATTGATTTATGCACTGATTTAGTGAATTATTTATGGGCTATATAAAAATCACTAGAAAATGTTGTAAATTACCAGGGGTTTCAACCCTAGATAGATATTATGAAAAATGGGAAGTCCCCTTACACAAAAAGGAAAACACTACTTTGAATTAACAATATTCCAAAAATCTAAGCACAGGTACGACAAAATCTTTCGACAACGTGAATAAAATTAGGGAGGGTATTGCCATAAAAACATATTTTCTTGGTAACTGGCTTTGCAGAAGAATAAAAGTTTGAAGATTGGAGTTGGAGTATAAGTTGTAAAGAGAGTGAATTTTTAGTCGCTACTCAAAAATTGGCTCATGTTCTTTTCTGAAGATTAGATCTTTAGTAGGTTTGAATCGAATGCCAGGGAAAATAGGGTTTGCAAGTTATTGTTGATATGTTAATGTATGTATGTGGCATAATAATATTTGCCTAACTCCTGTTGTTTACCTGGAAAAGCGAAAATATGATTACTGCTGCATCAAGGCAAATGTATCGGTGCCACCAGTGTTGTTGGTGCCGACCAGAGTGTCGTTGCCGAGACGGTATTTAACCAATTCAAATTGCAATTGTTTAACTCATACTCAATAGATTCAGTTTCAGTAATTATTTCTTATCTGTTAGCCTGAAAAAGAAGAAAAAAAACGAAAATGAAACAGTGCCGGGTTTGTTGGGTTAGAAAATCTAAAACTTGACCAATGTTACAATTTTATAATCTGAAAAGAGTTTAGGGTGAAAAATAAAATGGATTTTACTTCGATTAATTTTTCACCCACGGTCAGGGATTTTCTTCACTCGTCTCATTCATGCTTTTGTTCCAGGGTTACTTTGGTGCTGTCGGATGCTTGTTGGCCTTACTCCGAGAGAAACTACTCAATGGTGACCTTTAACTTGTGTTAATGTTATTTTGTTCTTTAATGCGTTGTACTTCTTAGTTGGCAACTGTGTTTTGCTGTGTTACTGCCTTGTCCGTGGACGCACGCACACAGCAATGAAGGATTTTTTGTTTATCTGTTTTAACCTCTTTTCTGTTTGACCTTTTATCTTGGTGTAAAAAAAAACTAGTGTCTAGGCTTAAAAAGTTACTACTTAATATTATGTAAACGGGTCTAATTTCGAGCTATCTGTCATTTTCTTTAATGCATATCCTCATGAGTTTTTTGTATTGCCATTTTTTTTTATTATGCAGTAATTCACCCGTCAAATTGCTAGTGTTGTGTTTAGGGTAATTTTAAGTGAAAACGACAGCTTTATAGCATCTACTTGAAAATTGGTTCATCTGCCTAAATTCGTTCTGAAATGCAGATAATTCTGGAGTGATACGGCTATTTGTTACTAAAAACCCTCCAAGAAGCTGTGAATATTTTTTAGCTTTGAAAAAATCTAACTATAGCCTACCCGCTCCCCCCGTTGGCATATTTGGACAAAAGAGGACGACAACTAATAAGAGAGGACACCCTAGCGCTTTAAGTTACTTACTTAGGGCTCCTCATGCTGGCTGGGGCATGCGTCGATAACGGTGCCTCTCCAAGATTAGCTCTCGAGTGCTGCCAACAAAATAGCTATTGTTGAGTGCAGCATCCTTCTCCAGACACCTTCTACTGTGGCTTGTTGTGGTCCACGCCTTCTGATAATGGGAGTGATCCAGAACCACACATTGAAAGGGAGGTGACCTTCGCCCATGGTGCTCAAGCATGAGTTTAATAAAAAATAAAGCTAATAACACTTCTTAAAGCATGGCATTAACTAGCAGAATTAGACAAACTCGAAAAAACCTTATAATTGATTTGTTAAAATTTGGATTTCAATTAAATATGTAATTTAATTTGGATTCAGCCAACAATTTTCTGGAAGTACGTAGATTTTTAGTTTTTTTATAGGGTAGATTCGATTCTATATCAAGCTAGGGTTATGTTAGCATGGAGAACATAGGCTAGCTTAACAAATATATCTATTGTCATTGTTGGCAAAAGTGGTTCTTTTATTTTTGGCTGAATGTAAAGTAGAAGTTATAAAAAAGAGAAAAAAAATGAAGGTAAATAAAATGATCGTATATATTTATACGTTTACAATTAAATTGTTTCTGTTTCTTAGTAACATACTAGATGAGCTTTTTTGCTGAATATATATATATATAGAAAGTCCTTTGTGCGAACCGCGAATGACCAGTGAATTAGTTTTTTTAAATCGAGATGCTGATAGTAAAGTTCTTAGTGAAATCGGAATTTTGAATGTCAAATAAGTACTAAATCTGTTTTTCTTTCATCAAGGTTGTTTATTCAAAGCTGTTCGATTTATCTAAGAAAATTTTCTATCAAAAGATAATCCACTAAAAAGATCAGTCGGAGTTGTTTATGCCAGTGAAACCCTAACCTCTTCAAAGATTGTTTCTTTTAGAATTTAGGATAAAATAGGAACGCGAGAAACATTAGTAAAAATTACTGTTCCAGAGTAGCCCAAAAATGGCGTCTTCTCTCCAGCCTTAAGTATTATTAATACTTTCATGAGTTTTAAACTCATGTTTGCATCAGTTTATAAGACTGTATTGTTATAAATTTGTACCTTATGAGTTTAGCTCCGTAGATACTTGAATTGTTTGCCAGGGAGGTATGGGGGGCTGACAAAAACCCCAATTAAATGGGATCTCCCTGTATTTGGCAGATTTTCGATATATATATATATATATATATATATATATATATATATATATATATATATATATATATATATATATATATATATATATATATATATATATATATATATATATATATATATGTACATGTATTTGTAATAGGTTTTTTTTAATTTAAAAAAAAATGTTTTTGAATGACCAACTATTTTGCGTTCGCCGTTTGAATGAACTTGTTTTATCTCGACTGTACAAAATATGAGCTGTCTCTCACGTCTACATTGTTTGCTGGTCTACATTTTCATTATGGGTTGTTTCAGCCATTAAGAATCACAGTAAAAGGAAAAAAGCAGTAAGAAAATTCTCATTGAACTTAATCCTAGAAAGGACATTGAACCATGGTGAATAGATTCTTGGTAAGTCGATTTTTACCATTCCTGAAAATATGCTTTTATACCGTCCCCTTGGAAAACAAAACAAAAAACATTTTTCCCATTTACTAACAGAACTTTGGAGTAAATTTTTGTCACGCAACCACATATCTCATTGTTAGATTTTCTCCCACCGATTTGATCATATTTACTTTTATAATTAAAAAAGGAAGACTTAGAGATTATAGTGTTATATATTACTAAAGATTTTTTCTGAATGTTAGTCAAGAGCTTCTAATGGAGTTTAGTTTTGTTATTTTAGTTATGTCTGTGTATCATATGTATATTTTATTAGCGGGTAATGACGTTAAGAATAATATATTTTTTTTCTTTGTGGTTATTATCATTCCAATTGAATTTTATAATCCCAGTATTGTTAAAAGTTCAATTAGTAAATAAAGGATTTAAATTAATCATTTTTGCTGTATGTAACTGAAGTGTAGAATTGTGGTCGCAGCGATAGCTGCAATCTGCTAAAAGAGACGAACACGGCCTATGGTAACCAAAACGATAGCCCGAAAGTCGTAAAAATGATGTCGCACTGAAACACAAAGTACACAATTGGAATTTCCTTGGCCGAAAACCCTATATAGGACACTTGCAGTCCCTTGGTTTGAACCACAAGAAAAATCCCTTCTTTTGTATGGGAATCACCTTAAATAGCCTCTTCCGAACGGGCAACTATCAATGAACACTTCAAGAGACTATCATCCCAGTTAAAGGATACTCCAGATCGAAACAAAGAAGATAATTATTTAGGGAAAGTACAGAGTCAGAGTGTATTTACACATTGCGTAAATCCGAGCAAATTGTAAAAACCGAGTGGATTTTCTGACCAGATTTTTGCTTGAAAATTTTTCTACCCGTCCGCTCGGATTTGCTAAATCTGGTCGGTTTTTTGAGCGTAGTTTTCAAACATTAATAATATGAGTGTCGATCAGAAAGTTTTGGATCTGTTTATTTTGGTGAGCATGGATACCATAGCAGAGCATGGATTGGTTCCCATCCCAGACTGACCCCAGAGGGTGTACAGCAACCATTTTAGAATTCATAGAACCTAAGATTAGCCTAAGAATTGTTAAAAAGGAACTTCTCAAGTCCTAACAAACAAGAAGAAAACCCTTATGACAGACGAACTGGCGAGAGTTTTAAAGAAATGTTCTTTCAATCTGTAAGCTTTAAGACCAATTTCAATGTTATGTAAATTCAAGGTTGTTCCACTCTATGCTCGTCCTTAGGCCATAGTGAAAATTTGAGATTACAATTTGAACATCTTTCTTCAAGTTTTTGCCTTACACACACACAGAAATAGAAAAAAAATGAAACATAGTCTAGCCTACCTGCCATGTTGGCCTGATCCACCACCTTCTTTTCGTCCTTGGTTTGACAGTATTAAGGACCTTGTTTTTCCGTCTTCTATGTCTTACGACGAATCAGTGCGATAGCCAAATTCGCAAGTTTCTCCGGGATTCTATTCTCAGATTATGCGTTTTTTTGCGCAATTTGAATTACGCGCCATAAATGCTGCACTTGATTGATGAAATCGTAATGTGATCAAATGTATAATTTGTCAAATCGCTCGAAAAGGACCGAGCGGAATTCGATCGGTCAGATTTACGCAATGTGTAAATACACTAAGCAAAGAAGACAAAAAAAACAACAAACAATAATAATAATAACAATAATAACACACCCTCACGACTGTTATTAAAGAAGGAGATTGTCCTATCCATGGCCTGGCTTATTTAAAAAATTATATTGCAATCAGAAATGGAAGGTACGTACTACCAAACGGTGTAGAATTTAAAACTTTTGAGCTCAATTGAGAATTTGAACTCAATTGGGTAAAATCTTTATAAAAATGAGGAGACTCTTTAAAACAGGCAACTGAAAAAAACTACTTCAAGAGAATGTTATTCCAGTTGAAGTATACAGCCGATCGAATACAAAGAAACTAATAATAAAGAACACGTAGTCGAAGAAAAAGCGAAAAATGGAAGACGCTCCAATGACATTTCTTATTAAATGAGATTAACCTGTCCATGTAGAAGGGAAGTAGATAATACTCTCTGGTCCTCTAGATGAAGAAAATAGTTATGTAGGTTCTCAAAAGTAGATGTTAGAATGCATGTCTTCAGCTCAGATGACACATTTACAGACAACAAGGAAAAAACTAATGAAAAATATCAGCATTCAGTTTGGTCTCGCTTTAAAATCTATTTAACAGACAAGTTAAGGAGTAATGCACTGATTCAAAAAGAGTCTGGTAAGGGAAAAGAAGGAAAGAGCCTTGAGAAAAGAAAAAATCCAGAATTTTTGTTTGGGGGGGGGGGGTGTATACAAAAAAACTATAAATCGCTACAAGAATGTTTTTATATGGATTTTTGTTATACCTATTTACGATTTGGGCAAAAAAAATCATTTGGGGGGAAGGGTCAAACAGGAACTCCCCTTCATAGATTAATAAATAATCTTGATTCCAGCATACATTAATAAATACATAGCTTCGGTACTACATATGTCCATCATAATTATTAGCTGAAATAACAAAATTTCGATGGATACAACATCAAAAGAATTGTCTTTTTGTGGTGATTCCAAATACATAAATTCATTAAGTTTAATGTAACCCATCAAAAGCTACAAGCCTGAGAAAATTTGCATTATTTTCGCATATACCTAACCTAACAAAATCACTTGTTTTGTTTTTGCCAGTGTGATCATATCAAATCAATGGTCCTAGAAGATCGAGAGAGGGTTCATTCGAACAGAAATCAGAAATTCTAGGTATTCGAACAGAAATCAGAAGCTCTAATGCCCTTTTTTAAGTTAACAAAAAGATTGGAGGGCAACTAGCCCCCTTCCACACCCCTTTTTTTCCCAAAGTCATGAGATCAAAATTTTGAGATAATTTATTTTGAGTTTCAGCATAGTTGAAATGCCAAACAAAGGCTCTGGGGATGACATGATCTTCCTCAGCCACAGTTTTCTGGGGGGTTTCCACGGGATAATTTTCCATGGGGAGGGAGCTTTATTCACCATTAAACCTTAAAGGAGAAATTTTACATGGGGGAATTTTCCGCGAGACAAACTCCTAATAAGAGAATGTTTTTGTGGGGGAAACTCCACTGGGAATTTTTTGCGGGAGCAATTCTTCACTGGGGAATTTTCCACGAGAGAAACTTCCCATTGTAAGAGGGAATTTTCAATATAAATTTTCAGCTAAGATTGTCCGGGAGAGGGGGATCTTATGAGGAGGTAACTCCATTGAGGAATTTTCGAGGGGGGGGGGGTATTTTCCATGGATAATAACTTCAAGCCGTTCATTTATGATGTAGAGCAGTAGACAAATTGTTTATCTTAGCGTTAACGAATAACGATTGACAATACTGATTAGTTTGCTCACGCCTGGATTGATATATTATAAGAATAAGGTCACATTCCCAATATTTTGAGGGGAAATTTTAACCTCTCAAGCGTGTTTAAGGAGAATCAGACCTAAAAGCATCGCTGGGTTGACATACTTGGCGCTCAAATATCAGTACTAATAACGCTTTAAGGCAAGGCGTCCTTGAGTAAACAATTGGATATAGTTTCTTAACTGAATTCTTTAATGGTATTTTTTTAAGGGGTCAAAACCTATTGAAAAAAAGTCTAGGGTATTTTTCCTGTGGTATATATGGGACCTATTTCTCTCCCACCTAGGAAAATAATACCGCCCTACATATTTAAACTGCTTTTTAAAAAGTGTAATTTCATTTTCTCGTTTATCAGAACATGCCATGAATAAATGTCTTCAGTTTAGGCATCAGAAAAATTCATCAATGATCTTCAGTTTACGCTACTATAATCAAAACTTGTATTGGCACTCCTGATATAAAATGTTACAATTAAAAATTTTATTGATCAGGTTTTGATGCTGTTTCTCACCACTGCGCGGAGTAAAAATAATTAGTAAATAATATCTCAAAAAGAATGTCGGACTTGAATCTACTATAAATCGGATTTATGACTGTATATACCGAACATTAGCCTGGAAAACAAAAGCACAGTATCAAAACATAACCTCAATTTTCATTAATAACAAAACATGCAAAAACAGTGTTGCCAAACAACAAATAAAAATAACATATTTTTCAAATCCGGCTTCCTTTTTTAGACACTCGTTGGTTAGAAATGGCATCAACAATTTGTCAAACATTAGTATATTTTAAAATTTCTAAATGTACTGTGTTCATTGGTTTTTAAACACATTTGCTACCATGGACCAAAACTTTGAAGGATGACATCCCTTTCATTAAGCATGGAGAAGAGTTACATTTTTCACATTTTGGCCTTCTGATCTCATGAAAATACAAGTGCCATTTTGTAGCTCATCCAAAGTTATTTGACTTTGCCTGTATTCTGGATTTATGTGCGGAGGAACACACCGCTATCAAAATTTGTAGGCAGCTATACTGAATAAGGAAATAGCTTGAATAAGCCAAGTACAATGGTATTTCTGGTACGTTGCTGCTGCATTTAAAAGAAGAATAAAGTCATTAAAAGAAAGAAGTGCCACTTTCTGTTGCTATGATATTTTTTAAACCCATTTACATTATTTTAATGCAGTAGGCCTATGAACAGGTTTGAATCATGTTAGCGATGTAAAAGCCAGCAGGTCGATTTCGGTGCCATCTAAATCGGGCCGCAGATACTCTCACAAGCAGCTCAATACAACATCTTTGCTCCACCCCATGACAAATTATGAGTTGACAGTACCTATCTTAAATTTTATTTGTGTGATTTCAAATTGACGTGGGTTGAAATAAATCACAAGTGATAAAAGAATATCGCATGTATATAAGCGACTGTTTCGCTCAAAAGTCAACTCAACAACAACGACAATGATTCTAAATGAATCTCAGATGGAATCAATAACATGGTCTTGATTGCTCAGCAAGATAAAATTAGAAAATCCTAAGTGGTGAGGAAATCCTTGAGAATATCGGTGTCAGTGGTTGCAATATCTAAGGTAAACTCATGCGCGATATAATCTCTGCTATGTACTTAGGGACATCAATCATTTCTGTTGGTTTTTATATTACTTTCACTATTTTCTCATAATCTAGTAATCCGCCATGATATTAGCCCAAAAAGTGAGAGAAAAAAATGAAGTGAAAGTCGAGATGGTTTCGTGAATTCACGAAGCTTACTTAAATGATCTAGATAAAATGAAAAGATGCAGATCATAGATTCCACGACAGAGAATCTTACTAAGCCCATGAATACAAAAACAAATATTATTGAATCAACAACTCAGGGATTAACAGATGTTTCGTCCGGTATCAACGTAAAGGGCCAAGGCTTTATCACAGGGATCAAATGAAAAATAGAGCCATTTTCTACTAAATTCCGAGCATGGTTGTGTAAATTTCTTTGGAACCGAGGTTTATACCCCTTCTCTCTAAACTGAGTTGTATTAATGTTTCCTTTTTTTCCACCAATTTTCTAGCATCTCACTTGGCGTAATGACTATCGAGATTTTTGAAATTCGTTCTTTTCAAAAAGGCTTTTATTAGCAGGGATGTTGGGAAACGAAGCTTTCGATACTAAAGTAGGTCATCTTATAGTTTTTGTTTTTTCAATCAGGTTTAAAATAAATTCCTTGCAAAACGATGGCAACGGATTTACTACTGTCCAGATGCTTACACAAGCACTTCTTATGCCAATATGTGTCATTTACGACATTTACGAGCGATTTTTGGGTTTTCAGCGACCAGAGTTCCCGGACTTTACAATTTCTTCCAATAAACTATTAAACTTTATCCGTATCCCTTGTATTGATCGTAGAAGAGCCAAAAATTGATAGTAAATATACTGGAAAATATGGCAAAGAACTTCTACTTGATCTAGGCATCAGCCGCAATCTTGAGTCGCATATCTTTTAATGCATTTGCATATTTTAGAGAAAAATTTACCAGATGAACCTTTTCTAAAATTCATAGATGTTAGAAGTTAGTTTCTGTTTTTCGGTCGTCTTTCGTTCTTATTCTGACACATGGTTACCGATTTGACTGTACATATGGTAGGGTTATTTCACTTTTCCGCTCGTTGAATTATTCGGCCATGTAAAGACAAACAACTTAAAAATGACAAAAGGTCTATTCCTCCGATGTCACAGCTCTCCTTTAGACGTTTAAAATCAGATATCGTCTTCTTTGCTCATAGCTCATGCGTCATGGCTGTTGAAATATTTTTGCACGAGCTGTTGAAGAATATATCTGTTTTAGAATTCTAAAATTTCACTAGAGGGTGATCAGAAATTGGAAGTTTCAGAAAAAAATAGTTTCATTTGCAAAGATATTTCCTGCCTTCTAGTTGCAAAGGCTAGCCCTGACATTTCGTTTAATACTGTTAATTACTCTTTCTAGTAAATTTTGCATTTCTGTTATTGTCGTTTATCCTTAATACATACAACGTACCCTCTGTATTGGCAGTTAAGCTATTGCTACATCTATTATGCATTTTTTTTGTGTTAAAGAAAAAAACACAGCTGTGTTAGCCGAGAACATTTCTTGAATATTTATCCAAAGGTTCCGTCTTAGGATTTGGGAACTCCATAAAAACAGATTGGAAATGGAATTTCGAAATTATTCGAATGTTAACCTCTTCTTACTATAAACACGAAGAATAAAACCTGAATAACACTTAAAAATTAGTGCAAATGGCAAGAGGAACCAGTTCACATAGCCTACTTTGGTTGCAAAAACTTGCTTCAAATAAATGTTTATTCCGTCAAATAACATACAAAGAGAATACAAATACAGTACGTGAAACCCCATTGATTATAATAGACTAAACAATAATATATCACACCAGCTGCTGTACAAAGCCTTTTCAATTGGTTAACCAACATTTTTTTTTACTGCGATACATCATACCGACACCAAGTTAGTGCTGAAAACTTTAAATAATCCAATAAAACAATATCTATCACGATTGTTGCGCTTTGCCTTATCTGCCGCAGAACGAGAAAAAAGGGTTTATCTTCGACTTGTTCTGTTTGAATGCGCTTCCATATTTTGTTGTCCCATAACTTTTAGAAGACAAGAAAGACAAAAATACTTTGGAGTTTACGAAAACAAGATTATGCTATTGAAGTATTTAATTGCACATGTTATTTAAGGCACAATGGTAAGTAATGTAGAAGATGGGCTAAAATAAAACAACGAATTTCCTTTTTCGTCGAAGATTGTAAAAAAAACAAAAACAAAAAAAAGAACAATTTCAGTTTCAATGCGACCCATACTTGAATAAGCTCTGACTAGATGGAAATGCATGGAACTGCATTGACAACATATGTTAGAGCAGAAAAGTGTAGCATAGACTCGTAAAACAATTTTTTAACAGAAGGTACGTTCTGTATATTATTTCTCAACTACGTCTAAAAAAATTTATGACAGGCTATTACAACTACAAAATCGTCGCAGCGTCAAGCAACTAAAGCCGTACGAGGATTAGCTTCAACGGCTTAAACTTATTGAAAGTTTAAGCCTTGACTACGTCTAACGAAATCTCGAAAAAACAAAACAAAAACAACTAAACTTGGTGAACATAACTGTCGACTAAATTAATGATGCAAAACGCAAGTAACTTAGGGTTAAATATACTTGATTTGCAATATAATTACAAGTTTTTCTCAGTCCAATTTTTATTCAAACAAGGTTCATCAAGGTGGAATATCGAAATGATACAGTAATTTTCTTTAGTTCTATTCCTTTTTAGGCTAAACAAACAGAAAAAATAGCTGAGCCACGAGCTTTGATATCAATTGAAGCCACTAAGCTCCAAATCACTCACTTACCTTTGAAAAGAGAGACATATTCTAGAAATTCAGATAAAGAGTCTTTTAGGTCTTTTCATTACTAGATTTTAGAAGGAGTTTTAAGCGCTAGCTAAACACACAAACAACAAGCTCCTTGTGCCCTATGGACCTAGCGGTGATGCTCATACGAGGACGCATCAACTGACTCTTAAATTTTTTCATTATTTTTTTTTCATCATTAAAGCATAAACTAATTTGCTCCTTATTACCAAGGGCTTTACTGAAGAATTGTAAATTAGTAATCAATTGCCAAGTTGATGAGATATGCATTAAAACAACAAAGAAAATTAGAAAAATAAGAAGTCCCAAAGAAAATTACTGACCAAAAAGTTCCAAATTTGCTAAATTATGTTGAATTTCGTATTAAAAATTTGCTGAATTGTGCTTTAATATGGATCGCAGGTGAAAACAGTAGACTACTTAGATTCCAAAAGTTTTTTCTTCATTATGGGTTAAAATTCCTTTGATTTAGGAAATTTCACAAAGAACCTACATGATGCAAATTATATCTAGCACCTAGCAATACTAAATGAAAATTTGAAAATGGAATCTTTCTGGCTTCTGATAAGCTGAATTTTTTTTAATTAAACCGCAAATGAAAACAAGCTAGTACTTCATTCTTTTAGGAAAACAGTTTATGTATTTAGAGAAATGTTTAGTTTTATTATATAGTTCTATCTATTACTCATACACAGGGCAATGCATCTGGATATACTTAAATTTGCTTTCAAAATATTTTCAGTGCTTAACCTAACCTAATAAACCTGACAAACCAAAACAAGTTAACGAGATCACAAGTTAATATCATCACATTTTTTTATAATTTGATCACATAGTGGAATTTTTTGTAAGGAATCCAGAATTTCCAACATATCACTAATTTTCATCACCTTTAGATTCTAAAATGAAACGAAAAAATATATTTGACTCGTTTACTTTCTCAGAAGAAAATTCTAGCCTAATACCTATGCCAGTGTACGAGCTGATCAGGTCCTGATAATCCACTGAATCACAAGAAATTTACCCTACAAAAAAGCCTATTAGATACATATAGACTACTGTCACCAAGTCCACAATTTAGACTGCTTGTTTGCACCAATCATAGGTTCATTTTGCTCCATTAAGGGTAAAAGTTTAATCCAGTCATGAATTCATGGCTTTTACAGACAATTAACAATGTAGGTACAATTAAGGTAACGCATTTATATGATGCCTCGCAACGACGAAAAAGGTTAACCAATTTTAGACTTTGTACAAAATGGCATCCCACAACATGTAAAATAATTAACACAAGGCCTCTCGCTTTCATAAATTTAAGGCCTTTGATATATCACAATCTAGATTAATATGAAATGGCTAAGGAACGATATAAATCAAGTAGAAGGTTAACCAATTTTAGACTTTGTACAAAATGGCATCCCACAACATGTAAAATAATTAACACAAGGCCTCTCGCTTTCATAAAATTTAAGGCCTTTGATATATGACAATCTAGATTAATAGGAAATGGCTAAGGAACGATATGAATCAAGCGGAAATTTCTTGTTTACATAGTTAAAAAAATTCCTCATGACACAAGGGAACCTAGGCAGATATTATATTTGAGCAATTGGTTATAGAACACCCAAAAGTGTATCTGTTGTTAAGGTCTTTTTTTATTATTATTGGCAAAGCTTTTCAATTTGTATATTTTCACAGCAGTACATAAACAATTAGTTTTGGAATTTTAAGAAGTTAGTACCATTGAGAGGAGAGACGGTGGAATTAAAAATAATAAAGTTAAAGAAATGGCTAAACAATTACCCCCAATGTTTTTATTAGCACTACTTAAAACGGTTAACCGGAGGTCATTTCTTCACCAAGCAATATGTATTTCTTGTCAAATGTAACATCGGAATTTTTTATATTTGCTCACTAACTGTAAATTTTCTTCACTCCCTTTTCTACTTTTAGTTTTAGCCAATATAACCTTAGAGAACTTAATTACAAAAACTACGGAATCTTTTTTTGCATCTTTAATGAAAATCACCTCACTTTGATATCACCGGTTACAATGCCCGCAATGGCCTCTTACACACATTTCCCTTTATTTCACAAGTCAAAGGTCGCTTCTTTATGTATCTTCTCCCTTTTTGCAATTTCTATGCGTGAGTTCTGATCTACAGAAAAGATGGGAGTAATCTTTTTTATAGCAAGACGAAACCAAAAAAGAAGTGAAGGCTAAACAATGGAGTTTGAACTGTTCATATTGAATTATTCTTACTCTGTCATGGGGCTTAATAATAGAATAATAATTAACTAGGAGAAATTTGGTATGGTTACTCAAAAGACTTCGTGTAATCTTTGCTGGCATATTTGCGGTCGGATCGGACTTAATAAAAAAGTGCAGTAAAACCCGTAAACAAAAATTTGTTTTTAAGAAAGAGACAACTATAAACAAATAATTTTCTTTAGAATAGGTTTTTATTCACCCTCCCTGTTTGAGCAGCGTCCAGACATTAGATTCTATCTTAGATTGAGTCCCAGTTTCTTCTTCCTTCAAATCGATACAATCTTTGCTCATTGAAATAGCCAATAAATTTGAATAAAGCTAACATCTGAAATCGACAAATATTCCCTACATTTTTACTCAATGATTACTCAATGTCAGGAAATTTATGCTATAAAATGTTGAACATTAACACTCTGTCGCAAATGAGATAGTATTAGCGTAAAATGGATTGAAAAGACGACAAATTTTCATTGAAAATACAATCAAAGAAACTGAAATATAATCAAAATGTAGATTTCTGCGATATTTTGAAGCTTAAAAGTTTTAAAAATTTTGCTGTTCGAGTGGCACAAAGCTTAATAATGTTGAAACTAGTTGAGCTAAAAATTTCCTTGAACTATCCCAAATTGAGAGGATTAATTATAACCAACACAAACTCTGGTATAGAACTGTCTGTCTCATGGACCTACCATTACCCTTGAGTCGTGTCTTTGTCACCCCCAAGTAATTCATGCTATTGTCCCATTCGGATCACAGGACTCATAGAAAATTTTTGATCCTTTTCCAATAGTTCTGGCCTGTGGAAATATTCGGAAAATGAATGTTTGCATTCAGGTCTGGGCAAAAATGTGAGCACAAAAAGAAAAGTAAGACGACCCGAATTTCATTTATAGCTTTCTAATCTTTTCTAAATCCTGGTTTTGTAACTTAACATCTTTTGAATAACTACATACAAAAAAGGAACAAGTACACTCTCCCTACAGCTACCCTTTATACTAGATTTATTTAATATCAAAATATTTGCGCCAGTTTCCAGACAAAAAATGTGACAATACCGGTAGTAAAAACTATCGTCTCTGAAATCTAGAATAGGGCCAAGCGGAAGAGGTTGCACCGTCCATTTCTGATGCAAAATCATTGTCATCTCTTATAAAGTGATTTCTTCCTCCAATTGGAGCCCCACATTCATTACAAAAGGATTCTTGCATTGCACCCCCGCATTCTGTGATGCAATATATATGACCATTAGGACACTTAAACCAGTGGCCTTGTTTCATTCCCATTGCGGTGACTATCATCTTTCGTTCTCGGTCAGATATTCCAAGACCTACATTTGATGCAGTTAATTTCAGCAAACCTTCAATCTTGCTCTTAGTAGCAGTTAGTTCATCCAAGGAGAGTTTATTGACACCTAAAAGATAAATATGACCAGGCTAAAAACAGGGAGATACAAAAAAGAAGATAGAAAAGGAAGACTATGGAAAGAGACAATACCTAAATCCTAGACAATTTTCCACAAACTATACGAAAGTTACACTATTTCCAAATATTTCAGGAATCCTTTTTCACATCTTTTCGAAATACTTTTGTAATCTAGTCTTTTAAGGGGTTCAAGCGAATTTTGCCACATTAAAAAAATTGGTATAAAGAAATAGCCGCCGTAGGGTCGCTGTGCAAAATTCAGGATTCATTTTAAATGCAGTTGCAAAACCAGTCCGTCAAAAAGTGTTATAAATTTACCCAAACTTTACAATAATCTCAGATAGATGGCTTATCTTATTTAATTGATTAGGTACATCCCATAATTTAAGAACATTGAACTTGATTATGTCATAAATGTTATTCGAAGAAAAGGCTTTCGTAATCTGAAAAGGCATTAACAACACACAGTTCCTTATGAGCCTAATCCAGGTTCACAGACTACTTAACAGTAAATCTTACTTTACAGAAAGATTTAACACCGAGTTCAAAATACTGGATAAGGAGGGAGAGGGGAGTAGTTTCCACTTCCAGATCTCTTTGAGGGCATCCCTCTCTAATGAAAGCTTTGGCGAAAAAAAAAAATCTAGAATTTACAAAAATCAAGATTCCAGGACAAAAACAAAACATAAAACCACACACCCTCAGATAAAAAACAAGAGGAGAAGATGTCAAGCCAATTTAAACTGCACGAGAAAATGAAAAAAAAAACAACAATAGAAACACGTCTTCCGCTTACTTAATTACAATGCCAGACAAAAACAAGTCTTTATCACGGTCGACCCCCCTTCATGGAGTTTTTTGGGTTCTCCTGACCTCTCCCACATATTCTATGCCATATATTTTAATATTCGAAGCCACTCTTTCTATAATTTATTATAGGTCAGATAAGAGAATACCAAAAACAAGTTGAAAAAAGTACACAATACAAAAGCAAGTCAACACCCACCATTTAGAAGAAGCTCCACAGAATCCACCGAAAAAGCGAAATCGTTATTCAGTGTTGCATATTTGCGCAGAGGTAGCAGAGATAAATTTTCAGAGATTTTAACCAGCTCTCGAAGCCAAGATGAACTGCTCTCCTCTTCATACAACCGTTTATACATAGGAGCACTTTGAACGAACCACAAACATTTTTGGAGGTCTAATCTTTCAATTTCACAAAGAAAATCGTCCAATTCTTCTTGCGAAAACTTGCGTCGTCTCATACAGTTTCGGGAGAGAAAATCGAGCCGAGCGAAGAGAAATATTTTTCGAAATCTTGGTTTAGAAGATCCAGTGACAGCTACAGAAGTTGCGCTCAAATCGTTTGCGATTCGAACAAGTTGTCCAATAATCTTCACTTGAATCTATAGAGAAACATAAATATGACAAGGAAATCAACTTAAATTCTCTTTTTTTAAGAACATTGATAAATTTCTACTCCACATACAGAGCATGAATTTATGCACATCTATTATTCGTAATCAACTTATTTCAAATACAGGAACCTACCCAAGATCAATCCTTCAATCCACCTAAAAAAAAAACAATGGAACGAGCACATAATCAATCTGTGATTGAGAAAAAAGTGTGCCACTGAAACTAACTGATCCTATAAGTTTAATTAAGGTAATTATGAGGCAAAGTTTCATTTGTTTTGTCATAGCCATTTCCCCTTTTTTTAAAGTACCAGAACAACTTTCTCATAATCCAACTGCGCATATCAGTTTTCAGAAAATACATCAGTTCTATAGACTTAAATTCAGGTAATTCAGAAAGTAATAAAAATAGGCTATAATCAAATTTTTGAATGCATTTACAATACTATGAATTAAGCATGAGATATTACACTTTTGGAATATGATGCCAGCCCTACCTTAATTTTGTGCTTCGCAGCCAAAAAATGTATCCCCTTCTAAATAGGGCTTATCAAGAATCTAAAGGCTTTATGTGTCTTAATATTTGAATGAACCTTATCCACAGTGATACAGACTCATAGTCGACAAAAAGTATCAGAGAGCCTACAATCAAAAGATATCACAAACGCTAGTACTACAACATTACCGAAAAGCGTTAAACTAGAAACAGTAATTTTCTCCCTTCTAGATTTCAATAATACTTCTTTGGAATTTTCATTCAAAAAGCCGCTGTTTTTAGTATTTTCATAAAAAAAAACCGTCCTCTCATTAGATTTTGAAAAAATACATTTACCCCCCCCCCTATATTTTTCGTGAATTGGGACCACTCAAATTAATGAATCCATGTCGTATAAGTTTTTGAGCAATTTACATAAACCAAGAATGAAAGGTCTTTAAAATCAATCTTGGTCTATGAATTTGTGAAGAAAAAAAAAATATACTACCGGATCATTTTAGTACAAAATATTTTACCCCTAACTTTTCTATATATATATATATATATATATATATATATATATATATATATATATATATATATATATATATATATATATATATATATATATATATATATATATATATATATATATATATATATATATATATATATATGAGGGTGCTACGCATAGAAACACGCAGGCTAACTGTTTCATATTTTGTCATCATTATTTGATTGTATTAACCTTTAAGTTTAATATGACACCACGTGGTTTTTTCTTCAATAAAACTCATTTCCCGGGGCCTGGAGTAAAACGATTATTTCTTTTATGAGGATGAGATAGTTTTAACCCGAATTGTCCTATTTTCTCCAGTATCATAAAAATTTCTATTTCCCCATTGTTACAGATATGAGAGCAAATACTCAATTTACCCTCTTAAGAACACCTAAGGGGATTTAAATTAACAATTATTAAAATTAAACCTTAATACTTTCCAAAACATATATGCAAGCTGTTGATGCAAGATGAGAAACTACTAAAGTCAAATCCCGAGGAAGCCTGGCGCTACCCTCTGCAACAGAGCTGACACCATCTGCAGGATAAAAATCGACATAGGATTTTTCATTAGTCAGCACCTCGTCTATGCAAGTGTGGGGGGTTGGGTATACATCTACTTTGGACCCCCCTCAGACAGTCACTCTCGACGATCCTTTTTTTATCGTTACCCCACTTTCCATGTCTCCCAATTAACCATACCTTCTAAGCAAACTCATTCATAGCAGGTTTGAAGCTCATTGCGTTGATGCAAGATGAGAAACTACTAAAGTCAAATCCCGAGGAAGCCTGGCGCTACCCTCTGCAACAGAGCTGACACCATCTGCAGGATAAAAATCGCAGAAAGAATCATTATTTTTTTCTTGCTAATAGTGGAAGAAAGATACGGACAAAAATGGTCAAACTTCGGGGAAATTGCAACAGAATTTTTCTTTTTACACGAAAAAGTTAAGAAAAATCAGCTTAATCGCACAAAAGAAATCCCCCCGAATCCCCCTTGCACAAGTACCCCAAATTCGCCCTTGAAGGGGGAAAATCGATTTTTATGTTTATAAGTATTTCGGAGTTTAAATAGTCGTTTCCTATCAAGTCAAGCATGTCGACTCCAAATCTGAATTCAGATTTTCATTTTTCCGTACCCTAATGCCCATTTCCACCCTCAAAGGATGGGGGGGGGGGTAAAACTCGAAATTAAGAGGTTGTTGGACTATTTGGTCGTTTCCTATGAAATCAATGTTGGCAAATCTGAAAATTGAGTTAAAAGCCTAATTTACGTGGTCAAGTACCTCATCTTCCCTAAAACGACTGTGAAAGTTGACACATGAACTAGTTATTTAACCATTTGTCGATTGATTCACCATTTCCTATCAAGCTAGGAATGGCGCCTTAGAATATGAGTCTCGAAAAGTTTTATGTCAAACCAGTATTCCAGACTCCCCCTCCCCCTCCAGTTTGCGATTTCCATTCCTTAGTGCCATTCTTTAGGTAATCTAATCGGTGGAGCCATCTACATAGTAGCCTACTTGCTAGATGAATGCTGTGTTCAAGGCTATATACAAGGTTTGTGCCGTTTTATTTACTTTCGCAAAAAAAAGACAAAAGAATAAGCTGGGATCCGCGAGTGTTGAGTAGAAGTATTTAGTGAGATAGTGTTTAGGATTATGCTTCTGATTTTGGAAAAAAGCAGACAATCAATTCTTCTTTTTAACTTCATTTGTGCAATGTCATCTACTGAGTAACATTCAAGCTGAGTTTGTTTTTCTAGGTGATTGAATTAAAATGGAATAGTTGTGGGGATAAAATTCACAGTTAATTGCAGAACAAGCCAAGACATATAGTCCAATTGAGTGAGAGGCAATTCTGGCATCAATCCCCCCCCCCCTTATTAGGATTGTAGATAGTCATAGAGCTAAAATAGTGAAAGAACCTATGTTTTTCTAAGTGTTTGGTTAAACGGCACGGGTAAAGTGGCGATGGGTTGAATTCTGACTGGATTTTGCCTGGATTGATTGAACAAGCAAGTGGTATGAATTAAGAAATCTCTTTTTCTTCTAGAACTGTCAATGAAAAGAGCATGGTCTGCCCGATATGCCAAAGCAGCATCAAACTTGGTGAAAACACTGCCATATTATCCGGGAAAGGAGCCGATGCCGAGAATAGTGCAAGCAAAGAAAGAGGTAGAAGCATAGCTGTGACGACCGGAAATGAAGTCCACACAACGTGTCGTCGTAACTTCTGTGACAGACGTCATATCGACAGAGAAAACAACGCTCAAGGGAAACTTGAGCAGAAAGAACCGGTTGCAGCTGCCCTGACCAGATCTTCAGCTCCACGCTTTGATTTTTCGCAGAACTGCTTATTCTGTGGTCAAGCAGTACAAGATCACAAGTCGCGAATTCGCTGAAGCTTATGCAGTACGAACTCATAGCTTCGACTACTAGATTAGTGAAATGTGTAAGAGCAGGAATGATCAGTGGGCCATGACAGTGCTTGGTCGGATAAATTTAAAAACTTCTGAAATTCATGCAGAGGATGCCGTTTATCGTCAAATATGCTCAGTGAATTTCAGGACACGAAGAGGTTCAACAGAAATTCTGTGGTCAAGAAGAAGTGAGTGACGTGCCTACACCAAAGAAACGGAAGGGAAAACCGTGCGATAGTGCAAGGAAAGTCGCTCTCGAAGAAATACTTCGGTGCTATGCCAGCAGTGAAGAACCTGTACTTCAACGATCATTTTAAGAAAGATGGCTCATATTCTCTCTGAAACTGACTGATTGTTTGGCCTACAGCTTTCGTCAAGCCAAGGATTTGCTAGTCAGTGAGTATGGCAAAAAAGTGGTTGTGTCCGATTCAAACGGGAAAGAGACACTCGTAACATTTAAAGATATGGGTGACAGGATATTACGAGAATTCCACCAAGAGGTGAAAGCCGATAGTGGAAACGGAGAAAGGGCTCAGCTCATTTAAGTCGTTGGTAGAATAGTAAGAAGTGAAATCAAATCCATTACGACAAGGAAAGATTCCTACGAATTTCTTAACGAAATACCGTCAATAGAGAAGTGTTTGAACTTCGTGCACCCATCTCTTTGTCTACTGCTTTCATCGATAGGGGTTGACACGCTCCGTCTAATATCTTCTATCGGACAGGCTATAATGCAGGCATGCAGACCACGAGGTTTAATGTCTCCTGTACAAACAGGACTGGTTTCACAGCTGCGCAACCAATTTTCATCCCTATTTTTAATTGACACACTGCACAATCTCGGCTTCTGCTCTTCACACTCAGAGGTAAAAAATTTGAGAGATGTGCAGCAGTAATTCAAACGTTGTTGGAAGAGTCCGAAGAGAAAGCACATTTTTTTCAGTATGTAGGAGACAACGTCGATCATGATATTGCTACTATCGACGGCCTGAAACCTTTCATGGAATGGGACTTATTGAAGTGTCTACACCTGAGTTGCCGGCAACGGAACTTTCAGTGCCAAGAAAAGAAGTAAGTGGAGATGAGATGAAGTCAATCGGCACCGTGCCATTCTACACTTACCAAAAACCCGCTAAGTCGCAACCAAGGACTTTTGTTTTCCTGACAAACAGTGGTGACATTCACAAACAGTGGATGACAAAGAATGGGAGGTTGAAATGCTCTGGCGCACCTCTGGCTTTCAAATGCTCATACATGAACTGGTCGGTCTTCATGTGGTCAATACACCAAAAGCAGCCTCATCCGGGAAAGTCGAATATTCGTTTTTTGACAATGGTTAACCACAACCCAGGCGATATCTCCTGTGTTTATTCTACACTTATGCATGCTAACGAGCGCGCTAGTCGAGCTGGAAAAACTCTAGTCATTACCTTTGACCAGCCTCTTTACCGGAAGGCGAAGTGTGTCGTCGATGCAGAGCCTGCTACAAGCTTTTTAAGAAATGCTATAGTTGTCCTAGGTGAATTTCAAACACGCATGAGTTTCCTAGGAGCCACTGGCTTCCTTATGGCTGACTCGGAACTTTTGGGAATACTCAAGTAATCCTTAAGTCAAGTATACGCGCCTAACACTGTGCGTAGTATGTTACAAGGTAAAGCTGTTTCTCGTGCTGTGCGAAGCCACGGTCTGTTGGAGGTAGCCCTTTATGTGAGCCTTTTATCATCAGAACTGGATAGCAGAGCGTTTGATGGCAATGACATGCTACCAGAACACCTTGAAAAGGCAAAACAGACGTACAAGTCGATCCTTGAAGGAGATACCATCGACGAAGCGCAGGTGTTGGAAGCAGCAGAGCTTATTTATGAAATAGTTCAAAGTGCAAGAGAACGATTATTAGAGTCCAAAACTGCCCGTCTTTGGTTTCAGTATCTGGACCTACTCAGAATCCTGAGAGCTGAACGGAGTGGCAATCTTGAGCTTTATCTACAGTCGTTGTTGGAAATGCTTCCTTACTTCACTGCTTCCGGCCACAATCTTTACACGAAGTCTACTTGGATGTTCGCGCAGTCGATATTTCAGTTGAGGAAAGACAACCCAGAGCAATACAGAACATTACAGGAGTACCTGTTCATTCGAAGAACTGACAACTACTGGGCGGCACTGTCTCCTGATTTGGTGACCGAACAGACGTTAATGAGTAGTATGAAAACGAGTGGCGATGACGAGAGGTAGAGGCATGAGTGAATTGCAGCGGACAATTTGGACATCTGCTATGCCTACTTTGGTTCTCGTTAGCGAACGCATGAAGAACCTGACTGACCTTTCGGAGTTGACTATTGAAAATCACGCATAAGTAATATATTCGAGGAGAGCTAGAGATCTGGCAGACATCGAAAAGATAGTTCGAGTCCATAAGTCCATAAGTAGCCTGCAGAAAAGGATAGCTTAACATGATAATATCCTTTTTGGCTTCTTGTAGTTGTTTCTAATGCTAAAACTTCCAAATTTTTGCTTATGACTGTTAGATACAATACTGTTATTACTATAACTGCCACTGTTGCCGGCATATTCATTACAGTTATTACAACTCGGGTTTTGATTGTGTCAACAGAGAAGAAAAAAAAAATAACGGAAAAGAAGTATTACAAAGAAAAGTAGAGCCATTCTAAAACTTAAGACGAGCAGAAATGAAGCCCTACATTTAATGAGAATCCTAAGGACCAGAAATTACTATCAATTAATAAATGAAACCAAATACGAAAAAAAATTAAAAATAAATATTCAAATCAAACATAAAGATAACAGACGCTAAAATAGATGAATAGGTAAATCCTAAAACAAGTAGAAATTAAAAAAAAATTGTGAAATCAAATTTGAAATAATTAGAAACCACTACAATCAGGAGTGGTGATATCGAACCTTCTAAAGCTGTTGCGTCATTTGCAGTTTTTTGAAAATTCTATATACGTTGAACAGCGGGGTTTAATTTGTAAATTTATCACAATAGCCAAGACTGCTTAAATAAACTAATGAAACCACTTTGAATGTTTACTATATAATGATTTTAATTCCTGGAAATCTGAGCAATTCCGAATTTTTACTTTATGAGAATTTTTTTTATTTCCAAGCTTATGCTCATAAAAGAAAATGTTTAAAACATATTGGGTTTTCAGTGAAGTGAACGTGCGGCAACAGTCTTTAGATGATTTAAAGTGGATGATCAGCAGACTATTTATAGTGAAACTCCTATTTGTAGTAATTTCTAAAAAGCGTAGATGTAAGATGGAGAATAGCCGTGACACAGGGTGTTTTTCCTTCAGTTGCGATGGAGTTTAGAAGAATAAGAACATAATAATCAGATCTAAGATTAGGAATCTAGAAGTCACTGTAACTTGAAATGTTTGGCATGGTCCTGCACCTATGGTCTATTAAAAGTTTAGGAGGTTTTAGGCGTTTTCTTTAAGAAGGGGCGGGGGGAAGAGACACAAATCATAGAAGGAAAGTATAAAAAATTACATAAAAGATTTAAAAATCTTAACATTTGATAAAAAGAGCACAAACCCCAATATCCTAAACTAATAAACAAGATCTTAGTAAGAACCTAAACAAGATCCTAACCCTAAAGAAGAAAAAAAACACACAGGGAGAGGGACCATCCACTTCATGAAGCAGGGGACTAGAACAACCAAATTAACATTTTTAAACCCAACCTTTGCTAGCTCCAGGTCATCCTTGTTAACACCACCTCCAAAAGGAAACCTTTTTCTCCTTGCAGCAGTACTTCGAAAGTGTTGTACTCGCTCACGTAAACCTTGAACAGCCTCAGTTAAAATGTCAGAGTCTGAAAGCAAATTGAATAACAATCAAACAATAGCCTAACTTTCTTCTGTGGATAGCATTCTTTGTAATCTCATTTTAAACTTCTTGGCATTTATCAAAATCTGGAATTAAAATGAATCATTTTAATACACAAGGAACATTTCCCCATAAGTTATATCCTCTTTGCTTGAAATTCTCCTGTTAATATGTTGTTAATTCTCCTGTTAGTATGTCCATGTTGAAGTATTTTTGCTGTAAATTTACTGGTTGAATAAATTGATTGATTGATTGAATACAAAATCAAAAACAAAAAAGACTGACTTAACCTTAATAACTGACTTCATGTTCCCATGGAAGACAGTTATTTATGATACTTGCTTCCTTTAGTACTCAGTGCAAGGTATACGGGCATCAATTAAGGCATGATTAGACTCAAAACCTCCAGTTTGTTTCTCCATTTTTCAGAGAATGTCTTGGAGAAGGCATGGTAACATTGAAATAATGGTAGAAATTACTATGTCGTTAGCGGCTAAATACAAAGAATAAACAGTTTTGGTACAGAACACACATCAAGTCCTATTTCCAATAAGCTTCTTCAAAATTCCAGAGGCTGATTTTTCTAATTATTGATCAAACGTTTTGTTGTATAGAGTGCATAAGAATCTAAGCCTAGAACTAAAACGACGGATGAGCCAGGAAGGATATTTTTTTTTTGAATCTTGACAATGCCATATCCATCAGACGGAATTGTGAGAGATCTCAACCATACCAGATAAAGAGTAAAAGCTTGTGTCTTAGCACTGGCTTTTGGATATTTGGACACCCTCCACCACCTAAGAGTAGGGATGGGTATTAAATTCTTGTCATCCGGCGATCTACTTTAAGAGGTAGATATGTCTCAACCAAACTTGGTAGGAGGCAAGAGCCAGTGTTCTGAGAAGACATAGATTCTTTGAATTTCTTTCATTAGATATACTAGAGGAGGGTATCAGATATCATCCAACTTTAACAGCAAGTAATTTAGTGTCTTGGCCTATGTCTTTGATAGGTCCATACCAAATTCGACCTGCGGGAGGGAGGGGCTTTAATTCATTTCATCACGTCACTAACCAGAATATGCGTGTCCGAGCTCAATCAAAACCATTTCTGGAGGCAAAAGCTAGCATTCTGTTTATGCCGTTTTATTCCTAGGAGGGAAGAGCTACTGCTCTGTTTGTGTATTTTTGGTCTCTGCCAAACCTTTGGCCATTTCGAATCTCTTTTGGGAGGGGAAGGTATGGAACAGTCCTAAATAAGCAAGGCGGAAACTATGGATCTACTTTATTTTTTTCAAAAAATAAACCCAATTACGTTTGCCTTTTTTGACAGTAAAATAGCTCTAAAAGCTGAAATTCAAAGATTTCCAAAAGTGACGACAAAGAATTTTGCTCAGGCTTTGTGATATTTAAGCTAAAGTTAGCGTCCTAGCTGTGCCTTTTGTGTGTCCAAAGAGAATCCAGCCTCAGTTGAAGAATTCTTCTGACGAAGTAGAAGGAATCCATTCAACAGACTCGTTCAATAGTTACATATATGGTTTTGGATGGTTGTGGTCGCTGGTATCCCCGTGCAGCAAATGCTACTGTCTTGTCATCCTGATACATCAGACAAAATTATTAGATATCAATTGAATTAGACAGGGATTAGCAGCGAGGGTAGTACTTATAGGAAGTACCATTCCAACAACTTAGCTCATATATTTCATATGTATAATTTATAATTACCTTCGTGTGTCACCACAAAAGGAAAAGAAAAGACTGATATGTACTGAGATCCGTAAACCGAAGATTTTAGAGTTAAGAGAAAGAGTCAGAGAAGAATAAAGTTAAGAATGTAGAGTTAAGAATAGAGTTAAGAGAAAGAGTCAAACTTTAGCGTAAAGAGCGGAGCGTTGAGACGGAAAAGCCCCTTTCAGATACGGAGTAATTTCTGTTCATTTTAAGTTTTAATGTTGCTCCTTACTTTCATTTAAAAAAAAAACTTGTTTTTTTTTTAATTTCTAGTCTAGAGCAGCTTTCAACTAAACTTTCATCTTTTAAGGATGGTCCATAACTGGAAGGAATAGTTTAGAGCAATATCACATGTGACCAAAATAGAAACTTTCTGGATACTGAGATCCGAAAAATACACTTCAATGTTTCACTCTTATCATGGCTTTGTACAAAACAACTTATCTTTTGAAATGTCTAATTTCCCGGCAAACACGAAACGAAAATTTCCCGGTAAGACACAGTCAAATATTCTGCACCGAAATCGTGACTCATGGGTCAAAAGAGCTGCAAGATTTCACGGGACAGACGAGAATGGATAATTTCCAGATTTTTGACAAAGTTAAACATATCACATGGACACATTCTGATTTTTTTTTATTGTCTTCAATACTGTCTTTATTTCTTGAATACACTTTCGACCGCTCATCTAAAACGTTTATAGTATTATAAATCTGTGTCGCAATATTGGTCTTGGGATAACAGCAATTTTTGAATAATTGAACGAACTGGTAGGAAGGTGATTCCGAGTCGGAATCTTGTCAGAGACTGTACAATGGACTAAAATAAGGTGAAGATGAAAGGTTCTAAAATATACACGTTTTTTTCAACTGACCAAATTCGTAATATGTAAGTAAAGGAGCATTAAAAAAAATGAAATTAAGTGAAAATTCAAGGACAGTTTTGGGGAGAATCAGAACTCTGCTAACAGAATAATAAAATAAATTTCTACAAAATAAAGAGAAGATTATAAGTAACCCTTGAATCCAGTGAATTTGTTGTCCTTTTCGTTTTCCACTCTTTGAAATTTTGTATCTTACAAAAAGACATAACATAAAATACAAAATAGCATGCAAAATCATGCTACTACAACATATTGTTTGAGCTGAATTGTTATTTTCTATGTCAGATAAGAAAAGGTTCAGTGATGAGGCCTAACGAACAGATTTTAACAATAAAAATTTTAAAAATGTCAAAGATTTTAAAAATGTTAAAATAAGTTGTTTTCTTCATAATGTGTCTGTATCAGGTAGTAGTAAGATGGCAAGACAGATGGGACTGTTTCTTCGAATTTTGTATCGGATATACGAATATACGACTATTAGTTTAAAAAAACAAGACAATCTGAAGTTCAGTATACTTCATACCGTCCAATTACCGTAGTTGAGTTCCTCAACAAGCTCTTGAAGTTCTCTATTTACAGAAGAACTGAAGATGTATCTAATACTTCTCCGCATCATTCGGCTTCTAATGAGGACCAGGTGTGACGGTTCCTTAGCCGTCTTTGTCATGTTTTGACCACCACACAGTCTGTTTTGATTGCATCATAATATGTCATTCGTTTTCCTTGGAAACTAAATATGAGATTAAGCAGCTGACCGAAGCCGCCTCCACGCAAGGATATGCTCCCGATTCCACACACTTTATTATTCCAGTCAAGAAAGGATTCAGTCAATCTCCTCGCTTCACCTTTTCAGTAGCTGTGTATTCGATGTACAAGATCCATATCAATCATAGCTGACTGTCCTCGCTTAGCCTATTCTTGTTATTTTGGGCGGTTCTATTCAAGGTAAGATTGAACAACAATTCGACTCCTCAAAACTGGATATTGTTCTTTTCAATTCTGAAGATGCTACTTGTGCCCCTGCTATAATCATTGGTTCAATCTATATCCAGCCAGTTGATCACCTTATTTATCTAGCTTTAACAGGCTTACATAATGGTGTTTCTAGCATACTTTGTGCCATGCCTTTCTAGGCACTCTCCAAACCAAAGATTGCAGTCGCTATATGGTTAGTTAAACATAATCGAAAAAATCGATCAAATTCCAGGATGAATGAATTTATCCGCTCAAATAGTAACTAATGAATTCGTTTGTTTGTATCAATTTTTTCTGCTCTGTTTGTTAGTTTTGTTTTAAGTAATTTGGGTTTTTGTTGCTATTTCTTTATAGACTCCGTCTTAATCCGTTTTATGTTACTGGATTCCTCAATAAACAAACACGTAAAATAAACATACCACATTTCATAACAAAGACCTGACTGTGTATCTTCGGAGCAAAGCTGTTTCTACAGTTCTATCAGGTTAAAACATAAACTTTTTTATCTTAAATAACTTTATGTCACTCCTCAAAGCACATCTTTCTCTTTGACTCTTTCTCTTAACTTTATTTTTAAAACAGTAAGAAACTTTAGCGTAAAGAGCGGGGCGTTGAGGAGGAAAAGCCCCTTTCATATAGGGAGTAATTTCGTTTTAAGTTTTAATGTTGCTCCTTACTTTCATTTAAAAACTTGTTTTTTATTTAATTTCTGGACGTTTTGAATTAATGCATGTTTTGATCCTGGCTCTCCGCACATAGATAATTAAAACGAAATTTGCATATTAATTAATTGCAATTAATCGGAAGATTTTGAGAAAAAAGGAGTGAGGGAGGAGGCCTAGTTGCCCTCCAAGTTTTTGATTACTTGAAAAAGCAACTAGAACTTTCGGTAAAAAATATACGTAACTTACGAATTAACTTACGTAAAGAACTTCTATATTCGTATGTTTTTATTGCGTATATGAGTGGGTTCAACCCTCGTCAATATCTTGCTCTTTACACTAAAGCTTAGATTTTGTCCCAATTCCTTAAGAATGACCTCTAAATCACAAAGGCCGTATAATAAATAGTTGAATTTACTAAAAATACTTTAGCGTAAAGAGTGAGGTAAACCCCTCATATGCGTAATAATTTTTGTTCGTTTTAAATTTTAATGCTGCTCCTTACTTTCAGTAGAAAAAACTTTTCATATTTATTTTTTCATTGTTTGTTCAAATAATGCTAGAAAATCCTGCGCCCCCTTCATTGAAATTCTCTTCACCCATGAGAAGTTTCTCCATGGAAATATCCTCCCACGCAACCCCTCTCAAATCTCCCCCCTAAATAAGAAAAATCCCCCTGAAAATGTCTGTACACTTCCCAGTAACCATTACTATATGTAAACACAGGTCAAAGTTTGTAACTTGCAGCCCCTCCCATGGGGACTGCGGGGGAGTAAGTCGTCCCTAAAGACATAGTTATTAGGTTTTTCGACTATGGTGAATAAAATGGTTATCTCAGAATTTGGATCCTGTGACTTTTGGGAAAAAAGAGCGTGGGAGGGGGCCTAGGTGCCCTTCAATTTTTTGGTCACTTAAAAAGGGCACTAGAACTTATAATTTACGTTAAAATGAGCCCTCTCGCGACATTTTAGGACCACTCAGTCAATGCGATAACCCTGGGAAAAAAACAGCAACAAAAAAACAAACAAAAAACCAAATAAACACCCATCCGTGATCTGTCTTCTTGCAAAAAATGCGAAATTTCACATTTTTGTAGATAGGAGCTTGAAAGTTCTAAAAATAGGTTCTCTGATACACTGAATCTGATGGTGTGATTTTTGTTAAGATTGTATGACTTTTAGGGGGTGTTTCCCCCTTTTTTCTAAAATGAGGCAAATTGTCTCAGGCTCGTAACTTTTGATGGGTATAACTGATCTTGATGAAACTTATATATTTAAAATCAGCATTAAAATGCGATTCTTTTGATGTAGCTATTGGTATCAAAATTCCGTTTTTATAGTTTTGGTTACTATTGAGACGTGTCGCTCTTTACTACAGTTCGTTACCACGAACTGTTTGATACGTTAATGAAAGTATAGTCGTTTCATTTTTCACATTAAGTGGTGTAAGGGAGAAAGGTACTCATGAGTCAGTACAAGAAAAAAGGTAAATGATGTAACTTTTCTTTTTACGATTTCCTCCCTGGGATGGATCGGAAAGAGGAGGGACAGGGGAGGGTAGATATTTCCCATTCACATTATAACGTAAGTCAGTGCAAAGGTGTTTCTTTTGCAATTCCTTTAGAGTTTGGTCCAATTTCTTATATTGTATTATTCTAAGTTCCATCAACCCCAAGCAACTAAAAGGAGAATAGGCTCCTTGCAAGAGCATAGCCAACACCTTATTTAAATTTCTAGTTTGCCAGTTTCTTAAAGCATGAGAAATGCAAGACTTGAGCACAACAAACAAAAATTGTCATTTTAGCCATTATTATTGAAAACATAATTTTGCTATAAGCTAACAGATATATTCATAACTATTTAGTGAAACTGAGAGTTTCTGAACATGCCTTGAAGTTTCACTTTTACAAAAAAAATCTGGCACTAATTAAGTTCTAGTTAAGTTAAGATTCTAATTAAGTAGGAAAAAGTCTTACTGTAAGCACGAAAGGAGGCCAAGCTGACTTTTTCCAATAAATCTGTAATATGAGTCTCCACATCTCTGCTCGAGTAATACAGAGCTTTGACCGCTTCTACTTCACGGTAGCTTTGTCTAATTATGTTTCCAAACCGACCAGTACATGAAGTAATGGGTGTATTACATCGTGGGCATCGACGAAGCCCAACCTCATGTTTATTTTGGGTCATCCAATAATCTATACCCTCTAGCTCAATCGCATGGTTACAATCAGGAAGGAAAATAAACCTAAAAAATGGAAATGTGTTTACACAAGATTCAGCCTCAATAGGTGCAGTACTTATTAAGCTACTTTTTTATATTTTATGAAAAACCTTTGGAAAAACCTTATGGAAATCCTAGGCTTTCCTAAAAAGTGAAAAGAAGCTGCACCTTCAAATTAAATTTAAAAATCTACAGAAATTACACGAAGCGTTGCGGCATCGTAGCTATCAAGCCCTTTATTTTGTAAGATAGTTCAGCTAGGTCTCTTCTTCTAACATATGTAGCATATTCAAAGGTATCAGTGTCTTTCAATGCATCCGTGCATTATTTGAAGGTATCCTGAAGCACTTTCAATGCTGCCTGCCTCATTAGATATGTATTTTACCTGGTATGTCCATCAGACATGTATGAAGGAATTTATCTTAGGGAGCACAAACATGTTTGGGTAGTAAGAGGCAAAAAACAAACGAAAACAAAAAAACAACAAAAAATACGCTATTATACTAAAACTAGAAAAAAATCATTGGAAATAGCAGTATGTTACAGACTTAAAACGGATTCAAGGCACCCATTAGATTTGGGTACAGGTACATATAGTTTGAATTTAATTTACAAGTTTCCTATAAGGCTCAGGATTTTATTTATGTTCCGCACGTTTTCATTACTAACAATTATAATTTTAACTATTGTTTATTAACCTAAATTGAATTAGTATACTAACTACGAATCTACTTCAAATAATGCTTCTGTTCGGTTTATGAATAACGTAACAAGGTTCATGAAATACTACCGAGAATACCAGTAATACCTCGAGAAAAAACCAATAAGATATGTCATTTTTTAAAATTAAATGTTACAGTGCGATTTGAAATTCAATCTAAAAAAAAATATTTGGATAACAAAACTAAAAATACAAGTTTTTTATGGTCTACAGAATTTACGAAAATCCAAAAATCAACACCAAATAGGGCAAAATAAAATCAATAGTCGATGCGTTTGGTTAATTTTATCACATCGACCGGGTAATAGACATCGCAAACCCATTTGCTATATTCTATGCTCATTTCAAAACACTCGTAAGCTTTTGGTTAATTCAAGGGCGGATCAAGGATTTTCTTTAGGGGGGGGGGCATATTAGGTTGATTCTATAAACTTACGAACAAACAAATACCCGCAATTTAAAGGGAACCTAAAATTATGTATCGTAGGTAGGTAGTGGAAATGGTCGTAACTTTAATCTAAAATCTGGTGAGGGTTAAAGTTCTAAGAAATCTGTTGAAATTAATAAGGTATAAAAATGTTGATACAAAAAATAGTGTTATAAAAACCACTTCGCCTAGAAAAAAATAAAAAGCTGTTCACCATCTATGAAAATATGATATTTAGTATTTTCTGCATAATTTTTTGCCTTTGCGCTTCTGACCGCTATAGCAAGTAAGTTAATCTTTATTGAAAAAAAAATTCTTGAACCATCTTTTGGGGTTATAGACTCTTTGTGACAAATTTGTACAGGTCAGACCATTTAGCATGTCGTCTAGCTATGTGGCATCCCTTAGTAACAATGATAGTAATGAAGAGTAGGAAATGAGGATAAAGATACTACTTGTATATTCGTAAACATGTATTAGACATTAAATACTAGTTCTTTTAGGGGTGTAACAAGGAAAAACACAACAAAGAGATAGAAAGACATTTAAAACAAGAGTTTAAGAATAGGCATTAAAGCATTAGCTAATCACTGTTTCCTTTTAAATTAGTCTTTTGATAAACAGTGTCAACTTTGACGAAAACTAAAAAATCTACAAATCAAAATTTCACTTTTCATAACAATGTAGCGTAGACCTATCCCTCCAGTCTTTAAAGTTCAGTATATTTTCCTAGTTACAGGAATTCACAATTTTATAAGAAAAAGTCAATTTCTGTATTTCCACTCCCACCATATCTATTTATTACACGGTTGATGTCTACCTCAATATTTCGGTGAACGTTTATAATGGCCAATCCTATCAGTATACAGTCCTGTCAGTTTAGAGCTCTTCATTAGTATTTCTCTTCTATTAATCCTAAAATTTTTGAATAAAGACCAAAATCTTCAGGTATATATGAACTCTAATAAAGATGCATGTAGATATGTGCTTCAAATACTAAAAATGAGTCGAACTACTCCTTAAAAACCAAATAATTATGTGTTTATTATTTTTGTACTTGATAGATATAGATTGGTGATTTAAATCGAGGACTTGCAACAGGATCCGGTCGGGATTTAAACCAAGAGCTCTGAGACACGAGGTCCTTCTAAATATCAAATTTCATTAAGATCCGATGACCGGTTCGCAAGTTAAAAATACCTCATTTTTTCTAATTTTCCCGAATTAACCGTCCTTCCCCACCCCCGGTGATTTAAATTCTCACGGTTTCAAGATGCGCTAGATTTCTAGTTAATGTTTTTTAATCTTGATATATTCGGAAATTCAATTCAAAGTTTAAATCTAGACATGTCTGTTGAGCAAAAAAAAAAAAAAATTGATTTATAAACAACTAATCATGGAAATATGACTGGAATGTACATATCAAAATAAATATAAATATCCTCAGAAATATATATATAGAAATTTAGACAATTTTATGGACAGATATATGCAATCCCAATACAAAAACATAACTATATTTTGTGATTGGTTTGTATTGAGAAGGTGAGAAATTCTGAAGTAATATTGTAGTTGCATTCCGTTTCTGTGGCAAACTCAAGTTGTGTAAATTTCCATTTTTTATCGACATTTTATTAGTAAATGTTTGATAAAATCGATCATTATTTGAGTGTGTCCACCTTTAAGTTTAATATGACGCCACGTGGTATTTTCTTCAATCAAACTCATTTTCCGGGGCTTGGAGAAAACGGTTAGTTCTTTTATAAGGATAAGATAGTTTTAACTCGAATTGTCCTATTTTTCTCCAGTATTATAAAAATTCCTATTTACCCATTGTTACAGATATGAGAGCAAATACTCAATTTACCCTCTTACAAACACCTAAAGGGATTCAAATTAACAATTACTAAAAGTAAACCTTAGTACTTTCTAAAACATTGACATAGGATTTTCCATTATTCAGCACCTCGTCTATACAAGGGTGGGGGGTTGGGTATGCATCTAATTTGGACCCCGCCTCAGACAATCACTCTTGACAATCCTTTTTTTAGCGATCCCCACTTTCCGCATCTCCCAATTAACCATACTTTCCAAGAAAACTCATTCGTAGCAGGTTTGAAGCTCCTTGCGTTGATGCAAGATGAGAAACTACTAAAGTCAAATCTCGAGGAAGCCTGGCGCTACCCTCTGCAACAGAGCTGACACCACCTGCCGGGTAAAATCGGCAGGAAGAATCATTAATTTTTTTTCTTGCCAAAGAGCGTACTTAGGTACGGGAAGTTGAGATTTTCCAAATGTGTTTTTCGTTCTCTTTACAACTCGTTGTTATTCGAATCCCTTACCAAGCAGAGATATTTCTACTGGCAGTGGAAGCTAGAACATATATAAAGCCACTGGCATGAAAAGTACATTATCCAGTTGAGGCATTTTGTTAATAAGACCTTTGTCATACAATTGGTGAAACAAAAAGCACTAGAAATGGCTCTTTGCAGGCTCATAACTAGAGCAGGCCTCGCCTGCCCCCAAATCATGTTTTTTTAACCCCTGGACATATCTTACAAAAACTATTTAAAAAGTTTCTCTAACAGAAGTAAAAAGCAGAGTTGAAACTTAAAACAAAACAAAAACTAACGCTTCGCAGATACTCGCCAATACCTGTAAAATTTTACTAACTAAAGCTTTATTGAAAACACAAAACCGAACCCTAAAAAACAGGATGTTCTATTTGGAGCAGAGAAGTCCATAAGTAGCCTACAGAAAATAAATACGTTAACTAATTTGTAAGTCTCTCAATAGTCTTTCACCGACCCTGATATCAATGACTTTAATATACAATTTCAATTCTCTACAAACTCAAGCAAGCTCAATTTTCTGTAAAACCCTTGTTTATAGACCTCTAATATATTGGGAATATTACGAGTCAGTTTATTTGAGCTAGTTGGCAAAACATATCTTGTGTAAGTTACGAAACAATAATTATTGTTCGTTTTAAGGTTCAACGTTGCTATTTACTTCCGTAGGAAAAAACTCGTTTTTTTATGATTAATTTTTGCTCGTTATTATTAGTTTTAATCGTGCACAATAAACCTTACAAAAAAATCTTTTGTTTTAAATTAGGCGATGAAACTAAAGAGGTCAATAGAATTTTTGTTAAAATAAGACATTAAATATAGGTTGTACTTACTATCTTCCTTAAGGGAAGATCGAAATGGGACTAGATTAACTATTAGACGAAAACGAGTTGCTTCAATATTAGCTAACAAAAGAAGATTATTTTGCAACAGAATAATTAACTTAGTTTCAAAATCTTTATAATTTTTCCTCAGTTGCTTCGATGTTCTCATTGAAGTAACTCTAATAGCTTCTTTTCCCTACGTGGACTAGTTGCGACAATTGTTTTTATTAATATTGGTGGTGGTCTTATGTGTCTTTAGTTTGTGCTGAGGACGCCTAGTTTACATACAGGCGAAATATCCGCGTTGTTTTAGTCTTTCATCTTTTCTCTCTACTGGCCGCAGTCTCGTTTTATGTCTTTTCATTGAGTTTTGCCTCTCTCTGTTCTTTTTTTATCTTCCTTAAACTTTCCTACAAGATATATGTAAGTTTGTCACACAACTAAAGCGTCCAGAGGGTATGTCGTCGCCTGAATATTTGAGAATTTGCCCATAAAAAGACTAAATTATTTTTATGAAAATGAAAATAAATAAATGATACTTTTTTCAAATGGCAGTTTCTTTTAAAACCCGTGTTTTAAGCTTTTGCTTACTAAGGGGTCAATATCTTCATCATCAAGAACCGATATTTTGAAGCACAAAATGCCAGAAAAACCCACTTTGTTGTGGTTATTCGAAAACGGAGGGCGAAGAATGGGAAGTGGGCTCAAAACCTCTTGTTTCGTGCTTTACACAATGAAAAACAGATTGGCTATCTGTGAACTTCCATCACCTGGCATTTTAACCCTTTTTAGCCGAACATTGATGATTTGTGGCACGAAATGGCAGAGAAAGCCAACTTGCTCAGGCACAATTTCTTTTTATTACTAAATAGGTCAGCATCTGCTGAAGTTTTGTCAAAAACCTTGTGAATCACTGCGGCATTCATATCATTATCAGCTTAAAACTTATGAGCCATCACAGAACTCACAGGAGCATCCACATCATACTTTACAGCAGTTTTCCAAGATTTGGGGCACGAAACCTATTAGAATTTGTTTTCCACGGAAAGAATTTGTTGGTTTGTAGCATGAAAAGGCCACTTAGTTTCCGTTTGGCAAGATGGGGACTCAAAACCTCCAGTTTAGGTTTATAGACAATGAAAAATCAATTTTTTGTCTTGGAATTTACATTTTTTGGCATTTTAATTCTCGTTGGGCAATAATTGAGGCTTTTCGAACGTTAAAAATCAGCTGTTCATCTTGGAATTTCCTTTTTCTGGCATTTTGACCCTCTTTAGGACAGAGTTGATACTTCGTGGCACAATATTGAGAGGAAACACCAGTTTACTGGGGTTTGTCAAGATAGGGAGGAGGGGGCTACAATCTTCCTGTTTGTGGTTATAGACCTTGCAAAATCGACTGGCAATCTTTTAATCCCATTCTCTGACACTTTGACCTTCTTTGGACCAAAATTGATGCTTTGTAGCACAAAATAGCAGCAAAGCCCATTTTGCTGTGGTACGATCTCTTTCGTTTCTCATAAAAGAACTAAATATGACGACTTCCTTTCAGATGATCCTTCATTGAACGACCACCGGTTTGGTCCTTGGGAATAAAAAAAAAGAAACAGTCACCTCACGGCTTATCATGCAAACTGATTTCCCTTGTTCTTCAAGGAGGGGGACTGTGATTCACACGTGTAAGGTTATCGACCATGGTGATACTAATGACGCACTTTAATTCCGATCTCATGCCATTTCCAAGGGTTTCAGGATGTTATGAGCTTTTAATACTATGATGAATTGAAATAATGATTACCTTCCGTGAGTCAGTTTCCAAGAACAATTTTTTTCTTATAAGGTATTTTTCTTCAAACAAGTTTTCTAACTTTCGGTTGCTATGCGTCGTGGTTCGCTCTTTACTATGATGCAGCTATTGCTGCAGCCATGATTATAAAAAAAATCTATAAATCCCCCCCCCGATAAATGTCTTTGTACGTCCCTGTCCTTTGATAATAATCGAGTCCATAGTTTACAGATTTTCAGGCATAAGCTATATTAATTAGGCACCCTAGTCCCATTTTTTATAATTGGATATTAAAATCAGACGAGAAATATTTTAGTACCTTGAATCAGGTTCGGTTTCATTTCCATATAATATGAACTCTTCTAGTTCTTTCTTGTCACATATTCTGCATTGTTGTGGGCACATTTCTCCACATAATCCAATACAAGGATGGCCACACTGAAGAATTTCTTCACAGGGGTTGTTGCATTTCTCACGTTTACATGGCTCACCACAGGTAAGATCGCATGTTATATGTTTACATTTCCATGCGCAAGGCTCCTATGTATAAAGTAAAAACTTCAAAAGCATTGTTTTATACTTAAATATAAGCTTAAAACTCACAAGGAGAAGTCAAAATAAGTTAAATTATTAAAAAATAATAAAAATCGAGTCATAATAAAAATAAGATAAACCATGGATATTCGCTAAATAAAAAATCAACTAATGACTAATTAGATTAGAAAATAAAAATCAAAAAATCGATTAATAAATATCAAGCCTCAAGTGACAGAAAGAAAATATACGAGTAAATCACCATTTGTGTTCAAGGATGACGTTCACCTGCTCAAAATTCAGTCTAAACCTACTTCTTAGAATGTTAAAAAATGGTAAACTAAGGATCCAACAAGCGGTCATTCCACGTCTGAGAAGGTAAATCAATATTTTTTTTCAAAACCTAGTTTAGTTACCGCAGCTACCGACCGTAAAATCCATTTCAAGTCGCTAGATCTGGACCATAAATCTAGCGTATATATGCAAATGCATACCAGATGCACATTTCTGCTTCAAACCAGGTTGCCAAAACACCACGTTTTAAAGAGTGACTTTTAGTTTAAAACAAATAGCCGAATCTTAACAGAGCAGCGAAAGAATGGTGAAAAGAAAGTTGAAAATTCACACTAACGACATAGAGCAGCCACATTTCCAAAACGCTACCAAATAAGACCTGATAATTAGCGATGAATTAGTTTTAATTAGAGACATAAACTTACGCTTTGAGATAGCAGTAAAGCGAAATAAGCTTGCGATGAGGAATCATAGACAGTCGCTACGCTTCACCCACACAAACAAACGTCCCTAGAGGCTTAAAACACAGACATATAATGTTTTATCGAATTTGTTCCTCAGCAAGTGAATTCCTTGAATGCCCATTAAGTTAATTTCTGGGGAACTCAAGCACTGATTTGCACATTCATGCACGCATGCAAGCACAGACCCACACGAAAAACATACGCAAAAACCGACGCATACAATCATCATGATAATGCTGAACATATTCAACCGCTTTCGAAAAAAAGACAGAAAAAAAGAACTGATTGGCCTTTATTGAATAAACTTTCCTTTTTTTTTGGCGTAAAGTCTAAGGGATCTGAGAATCAATAATCAATGTACATCCCTTGATAACGGAATCTAACACTTCAGCTGGGTGATTTTGTTAGACCTCTCCACCGACTCACTCTTGTTCCAGCCTACTTATTATTGCTCACTGTCGGATTGAACTATCGTAAGTTTCGTAAATCTAAATTTATGATAGGCAATAAATCTATGTATATGCACATACAATATCTTACTTCCGCATACTTCACTCCTTTTATGGGTAGACAACCTAGTCCTAAACGCACTAATCTAAATGTGAACGAAGAATAGCAAGCCATAATTTATGAGCAGAGGCCCATATCACACAGTAATAAAAAGGAAATACGAGCCTTCATTAGAATATTGGGAAAATCAAAGAGGAAAATTTTACAAAAAATCCGCGGCTATTGAGATCGATGAATAATGTCACTTGGCCATAGTGTTTGTAGCGGTAGTAGCAACCTAGTAAAGGACGTTAAAATTATGCTCTAATAGAATGGTTAATATTTTTATGTTGCTTGGAAATATTGAATCATGTTATATTTATGGATAAGTTTAGATTTTTCATATAAAGAATTAACAAGCTGCTACCTAACTAGCAAGCATCGTTTAGTAACGGATCCACTAGATATGAACAAACTAGCATCAGAAAACTACTTACTCTACACGGCGCACAAAGCTCACCACACACCTTCATGCATCCACTATGTATGCATTTAAAAAGACACTTATCCTTGCATGGAGGACATTGAGCAGAGCAGCCTTCCTGGCACACATGACCACACACAAGCTGACGATCACACTTCATATCACATTGTTTGTGCAGCCTTCCTTGAAGACATTCTCCACAATTTCCGCTACATCTGTGACCACAGCTCAGTTGACTGGAGCAGGGCTCTTGACAGAGAGCCAGTAGTTCTTCCTGGGGTGGCGTGTCTGAAAAAAAATAATTGAAATTCAAAACAATATTCATTGTTTTCCTTATCTGTTTATTTGCTCAAAGTTACTAAATTAATTAGTTGAAGGGTTAAATATAAGACCTACTACAGCAACGACGCAAGAGTTTCAAAACAAGCAGATTGCTAATAACTCAAGATTGTTTGCAAGCGCCATGATCCACCAAAGTATGTCTAGCCATAGAATTGTTTACTTTCAAATAAACTTTGTTTTGGATCAATTCATGTACCGATGCCAGATTCTATAAATTTAATTGATCCGTTTTTTGTTGATGTTGCTGTTTTCTTTCTTTCTTGTTGCGTTTATTTCTTCTTTTTCTTTCATTCCGAAATGAGAATTCGGCCCAATTAGGCTCGTGATAAACATTTTTGTTAACTGTTTTTTAATCGCATGTATTTTATTTTGTATGCAGGGTCGTATTCAGATTTTTTTGCGGGGGGGGGGATTACTAAATGGAAAATTAAAGTTAACCTTTTTAAAAACAAGAGCTAAGAGCTCATATGGCACTTGTGACGAGGCAAGACGAGCTAAGAGCCAAGAGATCATGGTATGAGCTCTAGCAAAATTCTATGAATCAATAGACTGAAAAAGGAAAATAAGACTGAATCACGAGGTCCTTCTAAATATCAAAATTCATTAAGATCCGATCACCCACTCGTACGATATAAATACCTATTTTTTTCTAATTTTTCCTCTCCCTTTAGCCCCCCAGATGGTCGAATCTGGGAAAACGACTTTATTAAGTCAATTTGTGCAGCTCCCTGACACGCCTACCAATTTTCATCGTCCTAGCACGTCCAGAAGCACCAAATTCGCCCAATCACTGTACCCCTCCCCCCAACTCCCCCAAAGAGAGCGAATACAGTACGGTTCCGTCAATCACGTATCAAGGACATTTGCTTATTCTATCCACAAAGCTTCATCCCGATTCCTCCGCTCCAAGTGTTTTCCAAGATTTCCCCATCCAACTCCCCCTAATGTCAAAACATCTGGTCGGGATTTGAAATAAGAGCTCTGAGACATGAATTCCTTCTAAATTTAAAATTTCATAAGGTCCGATCACCTATTCGTAAGATAAAAATACCCAAATTTTCACGTTTTCCAAGAATTCCGGTTTCCCCCTCCAACTCCCCCCAATGTCACAGGATCTGGTCGGAATTTAAAATTAGAGCTTTAAAGCACAATATCCTTCTACATATCAAATTTCATTAAGATCTGGTCACCCTTTCGTAAGTTACTAATTCCTCAATTTTCAAAATTACCCCCCTCCCCACCAGAGAGAGCAGATCCGGTCCGGTTATGTCAATCACGTGTCTTAGACAAGTTTTTATTCTTCCCATCCAGTTTCATCCATATCTCACCGCTTTAAGTATTTTCTAAGATTTCCGGTTCCTCCCAACTGCCCCCCTCCCCAATTACGTTGGATCCGGTTGAGATTTAAAATAAGGGATCTGAGTCACGAGGTCCTTCTAAATATGAAGTTTCATGAACATCCAATCACTCCTTCGTAAGTTAAAAATACGTTATTTTTTCTAATTTTTCAGAATTAACTCCCCCCCCCAATAGAGCGGATCCGGTCCAATTATGTAAATCACGTATCTAAGATTTCTGCTTATTTTTCCCACCAAGTTTCATCCCGATCCCTCCAATCTAAGCGTTTTCGATGATTTTAGGTTCCCCACCCCAAACTCCCCCCAATATAACCAGATCCGGTCAGGACTTAAAATAAGAGCTTTGAGACACGATATCCTTCTAAATATCAAATTTCTTTGAGATCCGATCACCCGCTCGTAAGTTAAAAATACCTCATTTTTTCTAATTTTTCAGAATTAACCCCCTCAACTACCCTAAAGAGAGCGGATCCGTTCCGGTTATGTCAATCATGTATCTAGGACTTGTGATTATTTTTACCACCATGTTTCATCCCGATCCCTCCACTCTAAGTGTTTTCCAAGATTTTAGGTTTCCCCCCTCCAACTCCCCCCAATGTCATCATATCTGGTCAGGATTTAAAATAAGAGCTCTGAGACACAATATCATTCCAAACATCACATTTTATTAAGATCCCATCACCCGCTCATAAGTAAAAAATACTTCATTTTTTCTATTTTTTTCGAATTAACCGGCCCTCCACTCCCTCCCAGATGGTCAAATCGGGAAAACGACTATTTCTAATTTAATCTGGTCCGGTCCCTGATACGCTTGCCAAACTTCATCCTCCTAGCTTACCTGGAAGTGCCTAAAGTAGCAAAGCCGGGACCGACAGACAGACCGACAGAATTTGCGATTGCTATATGTCACTTGGTTAATACCAAGTGCCATAAAAATTCAGATTGGCATAGGAAAGGGTAGAGATAGCTGCTTAATAGGACCTTTGAGGAGTGTATTTTAGACGCTGAATTCATCCCTGAAAGTTAAATGTGCTTCATTCAGCTACTTTCTAGGATATGATGAAGACCCTCAAATAGAATTACCAATTTTTCTTTTTTCAATGTGAATATTCCAAATAGTTTGTTAGGCTAATCCGAAATTCCTTCTAATAATTCAGTTTTAATTAAGCAGAAACTCAAATTTTATCAAGCGGAAGCGTTACACCAACATGTTTAAATTTTGATGTTTATATAATATTCAAATCTGGAATTAAGTTCAGTGAGCAGTTCCTGCAAATAGCGCACTGTGAATAGAGTAAGCCATACACGTTAGCAGAAGAAGGGCATAGCAGGTCACAGCGAAAAGTTAAAAAACATAATTTTGAAATAACATTAAAACGCCCATATCAAAAAACGTGAGCTTTAAATAGCTACTATGCTTTTTTTCTATCTATATAATTTTTTTTGTAATTCCATTTTTATTCTTAAATTTATGAAAAATACAAAAATATTGCAGCGAAAAAACCAATATTTCAAATAAATAAGTGATTTTTTACTTAATTAATATAAATATCGTCATTAATCTGAAGCTTATATTTCCAGAGCAAATAGAGGTGCAGCAGCATTTGAGTGATAATGGAATTTAATCACCATTTAAGTGAAATGAATAACAGCTCAGCTTAAATTGAGGATAATAACTTCAATGACCTTGTAGGTATTACCGATATTGTTGGCTTTTATTTAGAGGGTTTAGATTCACAATGAGTGTTAGAAAAATTTAGAACTCGGAAATTAAAATGATAGCAAAATAAACGAAGACATGCTGATAGCTAACATACCAGACATAAACGATGCATTCTTAGAAGAATTTTAATTGATCCAAGTCCCACAGATGGTCAGGACAATTTTGACTGACTCGTTGATGAGAAATTTTCATTATTAGATATTTTGCACGATTTAGTGCAAGATACTTTATTTTTTAATAAAAAAGGAGAGCATAGTCCGAATAATCAAGATGAATTCTTATCGCCCTGCAACTTGAAATACGAAAGGGTTTCAGAAATCCAGAAGTATTCACAGGACCAAACTAGCAGTGGCAAACGTTTCGGTGTTAAAAGAAATGAATTGTTTTCACCAGAAGGTTCTCTGTCTAGCCAAAAAAGATCTGCCTCTGTTCACAGCCTACCGTAAAAAGAGAAAGTAGAAAAAAATAGGGGTATAAGTAAAAACATAAGTACATTATAAAAATCATACGCCGATGAATCCAACTGGCCTGTCAGATAAAATTAACAATATAAATGAAACATTAACGTGATGCATTACAAATTTCATTTATTTATGATTTCAACAAACGCTGGCACAAAGCTCTTTCTGTAACACTCAATTCTTGCATTAATAGGATTTAAAACTGGGATTTTTGTGCTTCTGATCGAGGTGAACAGGGCATTGGAGGGCAATACTGGGCTGGGAGTATACATTGAAAGCGTGGGTTACAGCGCAGATTATTTACGAAATTGGTACCAAGAGTAATACTTCGGGCTACCAAGGCAGAGAAGTGGAATTCCTTGAGAAGGAGAATGTAAGGCACTTTGCCCTGACCGTAAATAATTTTCAGGACTCTCTTCTGGATAATTTTTAGTCTATCGGACTGATCCACCGTAAGACCGAAATTTCACACCGGGCAAGCATACTCAAGTGATGGACGGATAAAAGATGTATAAAGGCGGAAGATATGTGCTTTTAAGCACATATCCCTGGCATAATATCGCATAATATGACTTGTATTTAGTTCATTTCCGTAAACGGTAAGTAGGATCCCAGCGTTTGGATGTTTAGACTGGAGGTAATCAAGCGATGCATGGAGTTCTTCCAAGAAATCTTTAAGCTGCTCTGATTTTCGGTCGGTTGAATGATAAAAACAACCAACAATTATAATAGTTAATGGGCGTGGCAGAACCTTCGGTTTAACTTTAATCCAAATTATTTCATCATACTCATTTTTTCCTGGAACATTAACTTCCCTTGGCGACAAATTATAACGACAACAAATCATTACCCCCCCCCCCTCCACCTTTTTTACCAAGGTAATGATCATGTGGGCAGAGTTTAATAGACACATTTTAGAGTATCAAAAAGTCGAAAGTCAGTATCAAAAGTGCCACAACGTCGCTTAAGAGACAAGGAAGACAATTCTGATCATAGTTATTTAGTAAAAACAACTTACTCTATTTTCACAAAATCCTCTTTCACAAAGAAGTTAGGCTTAAGCAAGTCAATCATTGCTGTTGCGGTCCTCCCCCCCCCCAGAAGTTATCATGTTAGAAGGATTGGTCTTCATTAGGGGCTTCTTTCAGAAATGTTTGATGTCTACAATTTGTTTAAACATATGGTTTAAAAATTTTTAAACAACATGTTTTTATATGCTCTATATTTTTCGATTGTAATTTAGGATTTCTAGTTCAGTTTATCGTTTACCATTCTTTATCGCGGAGCCTCTTGGGTTCCAGGTCCCTGGATTAGGAATTTCGTCCCAATGCGGCCCGTTTTTTGATTAGTTAAAATGCTACGCCCAGATATCTGACCAAAGGCTTTTCATCTCCAGATTGTTAATTTTTTTTTTTTTTCTGCTCCAGACTTAAGTTCTTCGGCATGAACGAAAAAAAACAGATATTCTCTTAAATGCCAAATCAAGATATAGCACCACTTATACCAGTCGCTTTTGGAACAATTTAGGGCAGTTGTTCCTTCAACTAATATAGGAGGATTTTGATAATATTCTCTTTATGATTCTTAGCTTTCGATAGCCATGGGGTCACTGTAGCACGTACAAAAAGGTTCGATTATGCTTAAAGCCGTGAATGATTAGACGTTGCTTCAGCGACAGCCAAGCGCTACACACAAACCAAAGTTTTGCAAATAGTTTAATTAATTAGTAAATACCAGGCAGTCACGACAGTCGAATAAACAAAAAGGTTCAAATAAACTAGTGCCACTGATATAGCTTGCTCGCCCAGTTGTCTTGCTAACATCCAAATCTTTAAACTTGGATTACGAATAGCCATGATATACAAATATAAGTCAAACGTTAATTTCTTAAACATACAGCATAAACAGGCAGCAAACTTACCTCTTTTGCGATTGCAATAGTAATATGCTTTGTGACTACATGCGAGGAAGATATCAGTTTTGGTGAGTTCAATGCAATCTTCCGAATCACATATTTCTCTGCATGACTTCTTGCACTTGTGGCCGCATTGGAGAGTGGTGGAACAGTTACTTGACTTAAAACAAACAAAATAAATGAGAATAACTTTTTTCAGAAGTGCAAACAAACAAATTCCCAAAACATTTTCTTATTGAGTAAAATTGTTGCAATATTAACATATAGTCAATAGATTAGTCTATTTTTCATGTTAGAATTAAAAGTTTTTTCCTTCCACTTACCCAGTATTTTTTTCATTCGACGATTTATTTAAATAGTGGTCCTTCGTTTTTTTTCCCTAAAGAAAAAACAAATGTTTAGAGCAACACTGTTTTAATTGAACAAGGCATTAAACAAGGTTGAATGCACTGCTTAGATGGGTGGTACTATTGCGCCAGATTCAGTACATTTTCCTCCGACCTGTACATCTGTACAACGATGCATACTCAAATAATTATTTATATGTTACTTTTGATCAGACCAGGAATATTTCGTGTGCAAGGTAGGCCTAAGGGGAACAATTGTAAATATGGCTATAAAATCTTAAAATTCCAATATAATTAATGCAGATAGATTTGTGGTAAATATTTCTGATGATCCAGTAAAATCAAACGGAATAGCTCAAAGTAGCTTGAATGTTCCTGATCCTGGCTATGTAGGTCTCGAAAAAAAAAATATATACGCCTGAATAATGATGCTGTTTGTTTGTTTGATGCACTCCGTGGCGGGCTGCCCACTGTGCATGTCTCTTCGATTTATCAGGTCCTTTTAAGGTGTTCCACGTCATTTTTCAGCCATCTGGCTGTCGTTCTGTCATGATCAGAAGTGAAACAATTCAAATAGCCATCTGGCTTTTGTCACTATAGTTAGAAAGGGGCCTTGAATAATCTAAGGCAAAATCCTTTAAATCAGCAGCACAGCTATATTCAACTCCATCCTATGATGTCACTTTTGAACCTTCATATTTACGTTGCAAACACAACTGGCTGATAAGACAACTGGCTGATAAGACATCATTACATACAATTATTAAGGCATACTACAGCACTAAGTGTAGCTAGTATAGCCTAAATAATGAGCTTCTTTGGGCCCTAATGGAGTTTCTGAAACTTTAGTTCCGGCGCCATCTTTTTAAGACTTGTGATCCAAAACAGCGAGACTCGTGTGTTCTATTTTTAGAACTATTATGAGATGGGTTGGCCACATTCACAATCATGAGAGAGTACCCCACACTAAAAGTTCTAATGCCTGGTAGATTTTTTTTCTGGACAGTATATTTTAGGACTACAAATTAAATGTTAACATCTCAACACTAGCTGAATTCCCTCATAAGCGTAACTAGACAGACCAAAGGGGAGTTGTTGCAGTTAAATGAATCAAATACCTCAAATATACATTGAGATTATACAGGAAGTAAGTTGATCAAATCTATAGAAGAAATTAGGGATTCTTTTGCACTTACTTATACAATTCGGCATAAAATCATTAATTCTAGTTCTACGCGAAGCTCATCCATTGCACTTAATGGAAACTAGACGGAAGTGTTATAATCGAGAAGTGGGCAAACAAGAGACTTGTAAAGCAAAAGGAGATTTGGAGGACTGAATTTTCTGAACCATATCTTCAAAGACGATAGACGGTAGTGCGCATTTCTTACAATTGCTGAAACATGCTTGTGAAATTTTAGTTGTGTATCGAAATAGATACCAAGGTCTCACACTATTTTTTCAGAAGGGACATTTGAACCAGACAAAATATACGTGTAATTGGGAGGTATCCTACGACCAAATGTAAAACAACACACCTAGACGGATTTATAAACATAGAATTGGACTCACACCACTGAGTCAGGGAATCCAGGTCCTCTTGCATAAGTTGTACCTCTGTTATATTTTTTATGGGTAAGTAGAGTTTCACGTCGTCCGCAAACGACTTTAGAAATGAGTGATGGATAGAAGAGGGTAAATCATTCACAAATAAACAGAATAAAACAGGTCATAGGCAACTGCCCTGGGGCCCCTTATTACCTCAATCGGAGACGATATCACCTCCCCAACAACTACCTGTTGAGTACGCTTCTGTGAATGGAATAATTGAATTGCTTAAAAGGTACAGTTTCCTGTGCATACCCTGTAGTTAGTGTTGTCTCGTACGAGTTTTGTGACTTGACCAAGGAGCTTTCTTTGGGCCTTTGATGTTCCATACTATTGTTAATGGAAGGAAGTTGATGAAAAGTCTGTTCTAAAAGTTGCGAGAAAAATATGAAAGGCTGTGTACCGGATATTTTATTGAATTTCAAGCGAAACTTCTTCTAGAAAAATCAATACCCATAAGAATAAACTCCCATGAGAACAATTAGAATAAATAGTTCTCCATATTTTGTTTTTCCCCATATCCCCCTTTTGGCTACCTGTCACACAAAACTTCTTGGTATTATCGTACCGTGTAATCTAACCTTTGGGAGACATTGATGTTGACAATATCATGTTAAAGAACAAGCCCGTAGCAACGACAAAAAAAAAACAAAAAAACTGCCTAGTGGGATAAAATTGCCGTATTTAGCTGATTCAGGAATTGTAACTACTAACAGATTTATAGGAATTTCGAAAAATAGCCTGAAACTCCTCAAAAATGGCATCGGGTCGAAAAGAAAAGAACACCATTGGGGAAGTTATACAAATTGGTTTAATATTTCGGATAAACTTTTGTTGTTGTTCTTGAGATTTAAGAGTATTTTGCAATTTTGATTCTTATTGCATTATCTAGAAACGCATGTTCGGCAATGTTTGCCTGTGAAAGCGGTGTGAAACAGAAATTAATATTGTTTCTTGTTTTGTTCTACTGTATTTACTGTATAGACTGGATTCTAGAAAGGGCACTCTCAAGTTTTGATGGTGTTGTTATGGGATTGGGCATTAACGTGTCTGACCTGGACTACGCGGATGACATCGACAATCTTACTGTTGATCCACCAACTGCCCAAGCAATGTTAAATGAAATAACATATTTCTCTCAGCTACCGGATATGAAGATCAACACGGCCAAAACTAAAGTCAAGGATCTAAATATGCAGTTGGATTATCGACTTGTGCTTTACGGATAAGAATTGGAAAAAGTCCTTCACCTATCTTGACTCAGTAATAGACCCTCGTGGAGGCCGTGACCTTGACGTACAGAACAGAATCAACAAAGCCAAAGCCATCGTCTTACAACTCCACCGCCATTTGTGGGACTGGCGGGAGATCAGCATGAAGAGCAAAATTTCTGCATATAGAGTGGCTGTTAGATCTGTTCTCTTCCATGCAGTCGAAACTTGGCCACTGAAGGCGCTTTATCTCCATGATTTGGAAGTCTTTGACAAACGCTTTCTGCGAAAAACCCTAAAGATTCGATATTCGGATATAATATCAAATGTTGATGTGCGCCACTACTGCTGTAAAACCGAAACCGCCGCCACGAGGGCTAATTCCGTTCAAATGAGCCCTCTCGCAATATTCTAGAACCAATGAGTAAAGTCGATACGATCACATCCAGAAAAACAAGAGCTAAAAGCTCATCTGACACTTGTGACGAGGTCGGAAGAGCCAAGAGCTCATATGGTATGAGCTCTAGCAAAATTCTAAAAATCAATAGATAGATTTAAAAGGAAAATCAGAGGCTTAATGCCAGTCGGGATTTAAAATAAGAGCTCTTAGTCACGAGGTCCTCCTAAATATCAAAATTCATTTAGATTCGACCACCCACTCGTAAGTCAAAAATACCTCGATTTTTCTAATTTCTCCTCTCCTTTCAGCCCCCCAGATTGTCGAATCGGGGAAAACGACTTTATCAAGTCAATTTGTGCAGCTCCCTGACACGTCTACCGATTTTCATCGTTCTAGCACGTCTAAAAGCACCTAACTCGCCAAAGCACTGAACCCCACCCCCCTAGCTCCTCCAAAGAGAGCGGATCCAGTCCGGTTACGTCAATAACGTATCTACGACATTTAATTATTTTACCCACCAAGTTTCATCCCGATCTCTCTACTCTAAGAGTTTTCCAAGATCCGATTTCCCCTTACAACTCCCCCAATCTCAACAGATCTGGTCAGGATTTGAAGTAAGAGCTCTGAGACATGAATTTCTTCTAAATATCAAATTTCATTAAAATCTGGTCACCCGTTCCCTCAGTTAAAAATACCTCAATTTTCCAATTTTTCCAAATTAACAACCCCCTTCTCCCCCAAAGAGAACGGACCCGTTCCAATTATGTCAATCATGTATCTATAACTTGTGCTTATTCTTCCCATCAAGTTTCATCCCGATCTCTCCACTCTAGGCGTTTTCCAAGATTTCCGGTTTCCAAGATTTCTGTTTCCCTCCTCCAACCCTCTGTGTACCCGGATCCGATTGGAATTGAAAATAGAGCATCTGAGACATAAGATTATTCTGTGTATCAAGTTCTGTTAAGATCCGATCACCCATTCGTAAGATTCCGGTTTCCCCTCCAACTCCCCCCAATGTCACCGGATCTGGTCGGGATTTAAAATGAGAGTTCTTAAAATAAAGCTATAATATAAAGCTTGAATAGCTTATACAATATATCGTTAGACCCCTAATCCTGGGATCGTAGATTTGTTCGGAACTTAAGTCTATATTTCAGTATATTGAGAGTGTATTCCTTTTGATTAGCATGCAGGTCATTTGTCACTTAAGGTCAAATGAACTGTATGAACTGCACTGAACAGTGCAGTTCATACCCAATATCATAGTAGACAAACTAGGAAGATGGCCAATAGACTTTTTCTTCAGGAGAATTTCACTTCGGCAACACGAGAATATCGTAGTTCCTTTGTGCAACGTTTAAATCGTTATTTTTAACATTGATTTAGTGCTTGACATCTTTCCATTTATCTTGTTCCGTTACTCGTAAATCGTTATTTAGTCGTTATTTTAAATATTGATTTAGTGCTTGACGTCTTTACATTTACCTTACTCCGTTATTCATAAATCGTTATTTAATCATTATTTTAAACATAAATTTAGTGCTTAACGTCTTTCCATTTATCTTGTTCCGTTATTGGAAATCGTAATCGTTATTTTAAACATTGATTTACTGCTTGACGTCTTTCCATTTATCTTGTTCCGTTACTCGTAAATCGTTATTTAGTCGTTATTTTAAATATTGATTTAGTGCTTGACGTCTTTACATTTACCTTATTCCGTTATTCATAAATCGTTATTTAATTATTATTTTAAACATCAATTTAGTGCTTAACATCTTTCCATTTACCTTGTTCCGTTATTGGAAATCGTAATCGTTATTTTTAACATTGATTTAGTACTTGACGTCTTTACATTTACCTTATTCCGTTATTCATAAATCGTTATTTAATCATTATTTTAAACATAAATTTAGTGCTTAACGTCTTTCCATTTATCTTGTTCCGTTATTGGAAATCGTAATCGTTATTTTAAACATTGATTTACTGCTTGACGTCTTTCCATTTATCTTATTCCGTTATTCGTAAATCGTTACCGTTGTTTCAAACATTGACTTAGTGCTTGACGTCTTTCCATTAATTTTGTCCCGTTTACATTGAAATAATACTTGCTACTTTGGATCTTTGTTGTAACTGTTTTCGCAGTTCCTTGAATTTAACTCACATTTGTTCAATACTGACACACTCATGTTAGTTTAAAGTAATTTTACTGACCAAACATATTCTACATTCTTTTAAAAAAAAGACATTATATGGTAAAACATAAAACCTACCTCGCACATGTCTTTGGTCGGCGTTATGTGACAGTAACACTTGATTGCGTGGCGACAATCGTTAGTAACCTTTTCTACGACAAACGTACACTTATAGTGATTCATGTCACGCGAACAGTCAATTTTTACGGTGTGACCACAAGGAAGGTTGTAGTCAATAATTTCTGGGCATTTCAGGCAGGTTTCCCAGCACTTCAGAGAACATCGGTGATCTTTCTTGCATGCATCATTCTTCAATGTACATGGTTTATGACACTTATACTTTTGGTGATGGGGGTCATCCTGAAATAAAAACCTTTGAAAATGCAATTTGATATATCTGTCAAAACAGATGAACTAAATCGTTCAAGGCAAGTATAAACCGATCCTCGTCAATATTAAGGCTGATATTAAGTTTAATATGAATATATACACAAACGGAATTTGCTTTGTACTCCGATTTCATATATCTAAAATTAGTCAATTTTAAAGTTGCACCTCAAAGTTTATACCTCATAGCACAAAAAGATAAAATACTTCCCGAAAAATATACAGACATCCCCAAAAAGGAAGTGATCTACATGTAAATTATACCATCAAATTCAGATTGCCTGTGAAAACTGGGATAGAAGTTTCATTTAAAACCCTAGCGAAATACCAATGAATAATTTGATTTTGGCATGATAATCTTTTTTAGGGATTCTTCAACTAAAATGTACTGACCCTTATTATCTTATTCCACATTTTCATCTTCCACTATAGATCTCTTTGACCAATCTTGACTCTACCCTTCTAATAGAACACTGTAATGCAAAAAGTGCACATAAAACTTAAAAAAAAGGGAGCTCCGTTTTAGTTGCATATTTCTAGTCTATTTCTTCATACAATACGGAATATTTGGAGCTGAATTTAGAAAATCAAAAGTCCATATAACAAAGGGCAAGCATTTATAGGATTTCGAATTTAATGGCTATGGTGTCATTTATAACTATTATCCGAACTATTCAAATGACAGAGATTTTGCACAGTTTTTTTTTTTTACAGCATCGCAGTAATTAAGTTTCCGAAAAAAAATTTCTCGAAATGAATAAATTTGATTGAGTCAATTTAATTTTACTATTCTAAAAGACTTCTTATTTCATTGCTACTTTCTTCCTTTAAAGTCTAAAATTTCAAAGAAAATTATTAGTTCAACACAACTTATATAAGACACGAATGGGTAATTTTTAAACTAATCTGTATTTTCCAATAAGAGACAAATGAAATTTTAGCCTTTAGTGGGGAGGGTCAAAAGACGTAACATCGCATTCCATAGCGAAACTACACCAGACTTCTATGTCCAATATCCGACAGCACTAGACTAGACAGAAACTTCAAAATCATTTTATATCAACTCTGGCAAAAAGCAAAAATAAGTTGACAAATACATAATTAACACGTCTTAATTTTGAGCTGTCTATGGATATTGGTCTTAGATTTGTAATCAACAGCCCCAAAACCCCAAAAACCCAAACCCAAAAACCCAAACTGTGGTGAAAAATGACTCTGAGTTTCCATAATATAATAGTAGCTTCAGGTTCATAATTAGTAATTTGTTTAAATAACAATTTTACTTAGGACACAATCCAACAGACGGAAAATATTTGCATGACTCCGATTTCAGCGAGGTGTGATTAGACATACACCATTTGAGACATATTACGAATCAGAAAAAAATAGTACATAGGAAACCAATCTACTACTACACACAATTTGCTGCAGAAAAAACTCGCCTGACGCAACCGCAGCTGGGTACATTCCCCCCTTCTATTCAGAGCTTCACTCTGAACTCCCTCCCATGAAATTCGTTTTTCCTTTAATTCTCTTCTAACCCCTGACCCTGACCCCTTCCCATCCCCATTTGAGGATGTCCTGTTCTCCGTTTGACCCCAGCCGGGTTGCCACAAAGCATGATTTTTAGTAGTAGTACTGGTGGTAAATTTGTCCATCAATACATGCTGCCAATGCAGGTTGGACAGTTGGCACACAAAATTATTTTAGATTCAATCAGTGGAGTTTGTGCATTTGACATTTCAGTTAACTATACTGAGTGCTGCGTAATTAAAAACCTACTAACAGAAGGTATCTAAGAAGTGTATTGAGAGGAAAGGCGTCAAAAACTTCAACAATTTACGAAGTCAATGTTATTGCTAAGACTATGACCTTAATACAGTTTCCTATAATGAACTAATATGTTTTACAGGTAATTATTTTACCAACAATTTTTCTTTCTTGCAACAAGATTTTTGAGATCTTGCACGTATACAAGAATCTATTTCAGTTGCAGGAGGATATATTCACCAAACAGGACGAAGTACGAAAAAATTGAACTTGTAGGCCAAACTGTTTTCAGGCATTGAGGAGATCATTTGAATTAATCTCAAATTCTTTTGATGTATATTTACCTCCTGCATAGGTACATATACAGAGACATACTGTTTTGGATTCCTGTGTTTAAAAGTTGAGTTTTGGCATTTTCATTTAAAAAAATTATGTCCCTTACCGCAAACTGCCCCTAATCCCTTACCACAAACTGTCAATCATTAACAAGATTTTAAATGCTGATATTTTTAGAAAAAACTTCTAACATTAAAAACCCGAGACACAATTACAAATTTGTCTTTGTAACCATGAATAAAGAGTACACAATTTCAAAGATCTTCGGTGAAAATCAACGAAGGATATCTATTAAATATATTTGCAAAAGAATAGGAACACTTAAGTATAGCTGTGTTACACACGATCAAAAGAAAGCATCTTTTTTGTTATTCCGCTGAGATAAATCGAATTCAGCAATCTTGTACTTGGAATTCAGTCTTTCTTCAGACTAAAATCTAAAAGGTATTCCTAAAACATATATAAATGTTTTCCCCAGGTAAGTTTTCCCACTCTATGAAGAAATCCAAAGAAATAGTCAAAAAGAATTCACTTACATTTTTGTGGCATTTCCGAGTACATGAATGACCACAATCCAGTCGAAACTTGCAAGAATTGTTGCAAATGTAGGTTTCAGGATTAGTGCTACATGGCATATTAGCAGTATGCTGACAGTTGGGCAAGACCTTGTCAATCATTTCCAAGCACTTATATTTCAGTTCGTTTTCAGAACAGGCCAATAATGCCTTATGACCACAAGTAAGAGTTTTCTCAACAGTGACCTTGCAGCTCCCACAGACCTCATAGCATCTTTTTTTGCACTTATGTTGAAAAGAGCAGAGGTACTTGTTACATTCTTCCATACATCGTGTTTCCTGATGATCCCGATCCTGAATATGACAAATTCTATAGCACACATGCCCACAGTTGAGAATACCCATGCATTTTTCTCTGCAGCCACCTTCGATAACGCTGTTGAAGCTCTCCGTAATTCGTGTAGGAGTTCCATGATTCTAAAAAATAGATAGATTACTAATTTAATGTCATTTTTGATACGTGTTATCAACGTTCCCTTCCAAAGAAGATCTTTGTTTTATAGAGCTCTATAAGTTTATTTTCCAATATGTTATGGAAAAACAAGTAACAAAAGTGAATTTTCGACAAGGTAAAGGATAGTCATTCTATCAGGTATAGTCATTCTAAACCTTATTTGACGGTATGTAGGAATATTCAACAAATCTATGTTTTTACCGCTTTATTAAGACATATTTATCCACACCTCTGATGTTCTAGGATTGCTAAAAAGTACTAGTGAATGAAATGAGAGAGTTTAAAGTATATTGATATTCACTCCTAAAAAGCGACTAAAAAAAAACAAACAAAAAAAACCTTAAGGCATTAAGGATCAATGCAACCAGAATTGCTTCCAGTTGAAGTTCCCTAGGTTCTATAACTTTAACAGAAACGTCTTCAAGGGCTGAATCTTTCATCAGATAAAAAAAAAAAAAAAAAAAAAAAAAAAAAAAAAAAAAAAACAGTATGATTCATGCATGGAGCCAAATACGACGATAGTTGCTTGTTCTTGAGCAAGAGTCTGCAATTTGAGAGCTGAGGCCTAGTCCTAAATTACATTAGAAGGAAATTACCCTATCTAGTGCCCATTTCAAGTGAATTTGAGTTGCATGATAGTAACGATTAATACTTCCTTACAATGTTAGATACAGAAAACGTCTTATCTAGTTCATTATATCTGTAGTGCCTATTTCCTTGGTTTTTTAAGTAATAGCACTGCAACTATGATTTCTTGGCATTAATTCCAAACCCAACCCAATAAAAGCAATTTACTGAGAATTTAGCATAATTTCATGAAATCTAACAACTAAGGGTGTTTAGTTGCAATTTTCAGACCATGATAAGGCGGATCTTAATCTGAAAGCGACCCGGCTCAATAGTAAACAAAACTCTAAATACGGAATTTTGATACTAAAAGATACACCAAAGGAATTAGATTTTTATGCTGATTTTAAATATATAAGTTTCATCAAATTTACTCTTTGTCATCAAAAGTTACGAACCAGAGAAAATTTGCCTTATTTTGGAAAATAGGCGGAAACAATCCTCTAAAAGTCATAGAATCTTAACGAAAATCACACCATCGCATTCAGCATATCAGAGAATCCTATGGTAAAAGTTTCAAGCTCTTATCTACAAAAATGTGGAACTTCGTATTGTTTGGCCAGAAGACCAATCACGGGTGCGTGTTTTTTTTTTTTTTTTTTTTTCCAGAGGTCATCTTATCAACCGAGTGGTGAGGGCTCATTCTAACGGAAATGAAAAGTTCTAGAGCCCTTTTTAAGTGACCAAAGATTGGACGGCACCTAGGCCCCCTCCCACGCTCATTATTTCCCGGAGTCAACGGATTAAAATTTTGAGATAGCCATTTTGTTCAGCATAGTCGAAAACCATAATAACTATGTCTTTGGGATGACGTACTCCCCCACAGTCCCCGGGGAAGGGGCTGCAAGTTGCAAACTTTGACCACTGTTTACACACGTAAGTTAATTCTTAAGTTACGACTGTTTTTAATAATAATAACGTTCGTTAAAAATTAAAAGTTCTAGTTGCCTTTTCAAGTAACCTAAAAATGGACTGGGAAAACGTGACTAACGTTGAGTTTCAGTAATTTTCGGAGTGGTTTTTAAATATAAGCTGTGGGATGGTGCCACGTGGAACAAAGTTCAAGGGATGGGCGAAACATTTCCCGTTCTTTGCAGGGAGGTATGGTAAGGTAAGATGATGCTGAAAAAAGGAGGTAGGGTAGAGGGTGTCTGAGAGGTGAAGGGTCAAGTTTATTTTGATAAAAGATGGATGGAGCCCACAACCAGTTATTATATTCTTGGGCGCACGGAGGGGATTTATGTCAATGGTATGTGGACCTTTGGGAGGAATGTGAGTAATGGTAGGTTTGGGGATAGTCTGAATTGGGTAACGTGAACTGAAGGGTTGGTTCGACCGGGCACACCTACATACCTGGGACGAAGGAGAATTTCGAAGGAGGGATTCCTGGGGTATGCAGCTCTGCATCGGGTATGCAGGGGGATAAGACTGGAAGTCCACTGGAACACGGCCCAGGGGAGGAGGGGGTCACAAATACTTTCAGTGCTGCCCTAAAAAAGATTGGGCTTTAAACCTACCCTCCACCCCTGATGATGCATGAGCAAAATTAAACGACTTATCAATACAAGATAAAACAGAACACAGGTCAACATGATCAGAAATACACTTATCAGACATACATACTCCCGAAATAAAATGACGACAAATATGTAGAAAATTGCATTGTTTGCAAAACTTGTAGAAACCACTACTAAAATAATTATAGATCAGATTTTTCTTTCCGCCTATTTTTACATTTCTTTTCCTTTTATCCTTCTCTTTTGCAATTTTTTCGAAAATAATAAAAATATCATCGTCTGGTAATGACTCCTCAGTAACCTTGCTATTCTTTTCATTTGGTTCATTATCACCTGATAATTTATGTAACAAACCGGTAGTCACTGAACCATTCACGAACTCAAGAACGTAATCCGTAGTCATACTCCAAGTAATAATTACTGCGTTGTTTTTCAAGTTCCCTTGTAATTTGGTGATTTTTTATTTTATGGTCAATTGATTGCTTTGTAGAGTTGAAAGTTCATCTTCCATAAGAAGGCGATGGGAATTATGGGAGTTGATATCTTCACTAAATTTTTAATTACAACTACCATTAGTCATTTAAACTGTCTTTATGAAGCAATATTTTTAGTTTGCTTGTTTTGTTTTTTGAATTTGGTTTTTCGTTAAAAATTGCATTTAGATTTTCAGACATATACAAAATAAGATTAGGTAAACAAATTCATATTTCTTTCTTCCAGAGTAACTTCGTTTAATTTTTTTTTTTTTTTTAATGGTGCTTACTATTTGATCTGAGTTTCATTGAGATTCTCAAATTCTTCAACTGTGAAGGATATGTATTTTTTTATCATCAACTGACTGTGGTAAGTGGGAATAATATGTATATATTGATCAATTACATTCCAAACACAAAGTCCATGTGACTCCACAAAAACAAACGCAGTTAAACAACATTCTTCCATCAAAATCTAAAGCAGGAAGGGAGAGGCAGCCTTGAACCGCGTATCTGTAGCCGTCTAACCAGTCTTGACACGTGGGAAGACATTCACATTTTCGTGGTGGCTTTAACAGTCACAGGGTGGATGGTCATCGTTGTCGTCTGGGTAGCTTTTTATTTTTAAACCAATGCGAAGACTAATTGCATCTGATACGGCTAAGATCACAACTCGTACTCATTTGTCAACATATTTTTCATAAGGATTTTAAGCTTTATAGCTAACATCAAAAACAAGAAGATCAAGAGGGAATTCTTTTCGCAAGACAGAGGAAATCTAATCTGAATGGATATTTCGGCCTTATGTCCAAGAGCCGTCATCAGCAAAACATAAATATATAGGAAAAGAAAAAAACTTACAACAAAATACGACCAATAGAACTAAAAGGAATTTTTTTTAAGCAGTCCCAGCATTCTTACTTCAGCGTGAAACGTAGCTTCTAGAAGCAATATAGCTTCTATGTTGTCATATTTTTTTTAGATCTAGACAAAGCTCAACTCAAATGTGAATTTACAGGACTTCTGTAATCGTTTGTTTGACTGGTTTTTGTATTTGAAATAACAAATTAATACATTGTAATAAAAAATATATTCGTAAGCAAGTCAAAGGCCAATTAAATGTGTCTGATGAAATCTTATAAGAATTTAATAAATTAGAAACACTATTAATATTAATCCTATTTTCTTCATTATTCCAATCAATCTTCTATCATATACTGCAATCGGTAGCTTCCTCCCAAGAGTAAGGTCCTGTTGTTCCTCCCCAAAGTATGCTCTTGTTCTTGTATCTTATACTTTTGTATCTTATACCTGCGATTATGACGTCATTCATCATCTAATATATGAAAACGTAGTTCTTTGCAAAAAAAGTGATTCAACTTTAAATATTATGTTTTGTTAATTACAAAGCGAATGGATGTAGCAATTTACTTTGACATTTGCTCTTAAATAGCTCTCTATGACGTTCCAGTGTCTTGATAGCTGCGGAGAAGGAGAAAGCGGGGAGAAAAGACATTGGTGGTGATTCAAATGCACAAAAACTGATTTTCCTTGTCTTTCAAGCCAAGAGATTTTTCCTTGTTATTGAAGCCAAGGGACTGTAGCTCCCTGGTTAGGGTTTTCGGCCAAGACAGTTCCAATGGTGTACTTTTTGTTTCGATACAATGCCGTTTGTTCTGTTAGTAAAATAGAACGTATTCAAAGAGTAACACACATCTTGAAGAAAACAGTTCTTGTGGGGACCAGCTCAACTTAGAACTATTTTAACGTATCAACTCATTACCAGAAAATGATAATCGCTGGGGAGAGTCATAGAGGCAACCTCCTTACATTGTCGAAGAGTAAAACATAGACGATTTCAGAAATATTGAGATAAACGTAGTATCATTCTGCAAAAAAAAAATGACTGTTTCTAAACCTAATAATTATATCACATCAACAAGCTACCATTATCTCTATAAATTTCAAATTTCCAGAGACAATTCGTTTTTCATTCAAATAAGTTCTTTAGCGGTAGTAAAAGTTTGCAATTGAAATGAAAGAAAATGAAAGAAAAGTGCAAACCTGGCAAACTAATTCCAGTTCTGAACCAATTTGTTCATGCTCTTTTAATGTAGAATGAATTTCCTTCCACAACGTGCTTTTCGAATCCAGGCTATTCATGTTGCCAATTATGTAAAGTCCATGTTTAGCTCGAGAGAGAGCAACACAGACCCTGTTCTCAATAGCCAAAAATCCAATCCTTGATTCCATGTTAGACCGGACCAAGGATAAAATGATAATGTCATTTTCTTCGCCTTGAAAACTGTCCACAGCGCAAATCCTTACTTTACGGCGAGAATCATGATCAGGATATTTCTTACGCATCTAAAATAACAATATGACTCATAAAAGAACATACCTGCACGAACAAGGCGGAGAGCGGTGGGGGTGAAGAGTATTAACTTAGAGGGGGTTTAGGAGGGTTTAAATTTAGAGGCAGGGGAAAAGATACATTTTCAAAATCTAGTGGGGCGGGGGGAAGAACTTGTCAGTTTTTCAATGAAAATAAATAAAATTATGTTTTTTATGAATATACCAATACAAAAACATTTTTTCGATGAAAATACCTACCCCCCCCCCCCCAAAAGGTATGTTTCGAAATCTAGGAAATCTCGTACTCTTGACTTTATTTGGTATACCAGAAATTTCACCTGAAGGTACTGAGTCATCGAATTGAGCAATCAGATGCCATAGCGAAAACAAGGAAGTGGTCTCTTTGTGGTTTTGTGATACCTCACTGCGCAAATATAGGACTTAAATCCACATTGGAATGGTAATACTAGGAGACAGAAATTCACTATGTGAAAAGAAATTTTTTTTTATTTGCTTTCGCGAAGCAACTTTAATTTCCTTGTATTTTACTTCGCAAACGTTTCGAATATTTATACCGACAGATTATTCTATGATATCGATAATAAATTGAATTGTAATTTAAATCATAAAAAGCACATTACAATTTGAATGACTGTCGACAGTACAAATAATTTGCCGGAATAAATAAGTAAAAAGCTTTGCTGAATAAAATACAACGAAACTGAAGTCCTTTTTGCAAAATAGATTAAAAAAAAAAACTATTAAGTGTTTCACCCAACAAAGCTCGGTCCCTTAGCAATTAAATATTATTAGCTAAGCAAATATCGCTAATTTAAGTTACGTGAGAAAATCTTTCCATGAAGAAATTTTTCGTGAGGGTGGAGATTTTTTCATGGAGGGGGAGCTAAATTTCCTGACATTATTTAAAAAACTATCAGCAATTAAATAAAAAAACATGTTTTTTCAACTGAAAGTACCAAGCAAAATTAAAACTTAAAACGAACAAAAAATATTACGTATATTAGATGGGTTAGTAAAATTAATATGCAAAATTGACCTGCATTAATTCTAAAACGTTCACAAAATAATAAAAAAGTTTTTTAACTGACAGTAAGGAGTGATATTAAAACCCCTTTCATATACGGAATAATTTCTGTTCGTTTTAAGTTTTAATGTCGCTACTTACTTTCAGTAAAAAAAAACTTTTTTTTTATTTAATTGGAGTAAGCTCATAGTATGATAAACCAATATAAAACAGCTTAAAAAAACAAAACAAAATAAATAGCTTAAGGTTTTTTTGAAGCTATCCATAGAGTTTTAAGTGTTAATCAATTCATTCATGTAAGCAAAGCCCTATGGATTGCTTCTCTGAGACTCATGATGATTTTCGGAGACTCTCAGCGAATTTTTTGTTTCTGACTTTTCCAAAACGTCGCTTTCTTGAAAATAGTTCAAAGATACTATTTAGTCAAACTTTTTAACCGGTATCAATATTATACCATGAACTATACCATGAAGCTTTAAACGAATAGCTTTAAACATATACTTATAACATGAAGCTTTAAACGAAGTTATTTGCAAGACCACCAAGTCTGATCCGGTTACTAATGACAGTATTTTCCCCAACCCGTACCGTTCCGGCTAGAACCAAAGTATAAACAAAATTAAAAATTGTAAGCTTCGGCAGGTACATTTTTGAAAGAGATATTTTTGAACTTTTCTAACATTCCATCTCCTTCCTTTAAATTTTCAGGTTAATTCTTGCACAGGATAGTAATCCCGAGCTATTAAATAGATTATAGTCGGAAGATATAAACAAAGACTGTAGATAAAAAAAAAAATCTAAAACTTATAAAAGATACGTGCTTTTTTTAGATTTTGACATTACATTTATACTACGGAGACACAAAATAGAAATGGCAAGAAATCAGGGTAAAAAGCTTGAATCGACGTTAATTCGTTCCCAACTATGGTCTGTTAATCAAAGACGTATCCAGGATTTTCGTTCGGGGGGGGGGGGGAGGTTACACAAAATTGCATAAAAATTTTGTTTATATGTATTTTGCTACAGTTTGGAACTCACATAAAAACCCCAGGAGGCGAAGGGTTAAAATCCAGTAGCCCCTCTCCCTGGATAAGGCCCTGCTGCTAATACTAAATCTTTTTGCCTTTTACCACATCCATCTTTAAGATAGGACTACTGCTGTTCAATGCTTCAACCTTTTCTAATCTCAAAAATTCTGCCTTAAATCTTCACTACAACCGATCAATTATAAATTTCGGCTTGAAAGTTCGACATTGCTCAATTTGACAAATAAAGAGCGGAATACATAATCGGCGCGGCAGGGATACGTAATTTTGATTCTATTCACAGATGTGACTATAATTCAACTCGGGCATCAGGCTATCAACGAATCTTGCTTTCGGAATGATATTTTGGTAAAACATTTGAAATTAGAATCAGCTTTTCAAGAAAAATTGTGTACTCTTTGCGTGGTCAGATTTGTAAGGTTTTTGTTCAAGTAAGCATCGTAATAATTGTTAACGAAAACAAATTCTCTTTAACATATGGTCAATAAAAGTAATTCAATTTCTATTCATGTACCTAATTCACCACACTTCAACTTCACGTAAAACCCGTTGATCTAACACAAACACAAAAAAAGACCCGAACTGAATTATGTAGTGTACATGAATGCTCGTACGGCTTCATATAATCTTACCTGTTTCATGTGATCCATCTGTGCTGCATAACTAGACAGGATTGTAATCTGATCCGGCAAATATCCTTGTTGTAGGAGATACCTGGCCAGGTTTAACGCAAATAATGCTTCATAAGGGTTAATTAGAGAGCTCTTTTCGGAGTCCTAAATAACAAATTGGATGGATAAATTAATTGCTCATTAGTATAAAACATAAATAGACAATGTCTATTAGACAGCATAAAGAGCATAATAGTCCGAAACAAAGAGTTTAAAGCAAGGGTAAAGGTATTAGTCAACGCTTTCAGGAAATCCTGAGAGGAATAACGAAATAAATTGAGAGACACTATATGTATTCAGGTTTTCAAAAGGTCGTATGTAAAATATCTCAAGAGCAGATAGGTTATAAGGTTGAACTTTCATAGAATCTTGAGAGGGATGTTTAACTCGATCAAAAAGTATTAGGTATATCCAGGTTGTTAGCGTTAAAATCTGTTGCTTCCCAGTCATCTTGATTATTTTAGTGATTTTATTTTTCGTCAATGTTTTAAAAAATCAAAGCACAGTGTTCAAAATGCATATAGTTTTAATAAAACGCAAATGAGGCAATATACTTCAGAATGTTTATGGTTAGGGGGGAATAGGCAGTAGCCAAAATTCGGTTTGTAGTAGTTTCTGTTCGTTTTGAGTTTGACTTAAGCACTCATTTTAGTTTTTATTCTGTCCGACTGTAATTATTTGTTAACTGTCTGTTAACTTTACGTTTGATGTGAATGGTCATTTTATTTTCTGCTTGTTTTCGGTTTTATTTGTTCTTTGATAATAATTTCCGGTTGTTTTCAGTTATAATTATTACAGGACTTTATTTCTGCTGTTCTTAAAATTTTATATGGCTCTTTACTTTTATGTGAAAACTTCTGTTACGGGGAGTTTTTAAAATTAGTTTATGTTCGTTTTTGTTTGGCTAAGTTTTATTATTGGTTAATATTATGAATATATCTCCAGTTTTCAGACTTCTAGATGAAGAAGTAAAACACTGAATTCTAACTTAAATTATTAAGTTGCATAAAGTGATTTGAGCGTCAACTTTGATTTTATTTAATATAATTATTGCATAAATTTCTTTCTATTTCAAATCCAAGTTTGGAACGGTTTTTGAACAAAGATTTTGATTCTACAGCAAATTCTAGACAATCAACTCGTAAGAATCCGTAGGAAAATAGTCAAAAAATTGCATAAGAATGAAAATAGAATAAGATAATAAGAATATAATGTAAGCATAACTCAGCTATCTTTATTTCTGACTCTTTAAACTGTTTTATTTGTGATTTGCCGTGAGCGTCGTTGACAACTGGATGCAGACAATGCCATTTGATCGAGTTCAACATACTTCTCAACGTTCCTTGAATGTGCTTACTTTTTATTTTTGAATCTTAAGCTCTTTACTGTTTTTTTTTTATATTTTGATTTATACAAGAAATAATTACTTAATCCCCATTGAAACGTTCGGCTGCCTTAGCAGCTAGGAAAAAGAAGCTCAACTTTATGATAAATTTATTTTCATATTATTTCAGTCTTACTTGGGTTAGGAATAATGATAGCTGATAATCAGATTTAGTTTATGGGATTTAATAATTAAGTGGTTTAGTTTGTGGTTTGAACAATTTTGAGTTTGGTATGTTAAGATAAACTAATACAAATAATTAATTTAAACATCTAACAATTATTAAAAGTTTTAAATCCCCTGCAGTTTTCGAATCAAAAATGTTATGCATCAACAGTTTAGGCGCAATAGAATGAAGATGGTATTGCATGTCAATGCCATCTACTTCAAATAAAAGACGTCAGCGTGAAATTCTCGCTTCTTAAAGACGGAATTGAAAAAAAATCATTCCATTTGATGGAATTGAGTATGCTCGATTAGAATTCCTACTTAAAGTTTCGCTCGGATGCTTATTTTAGTTTGCGATGCCTAAAATCATTCTACCTTCAAAATCAAACCCAATATTTAACGAACTGAAACCTAGCCCAGGCAAACATTTAATGGATGGAAGAACAAATGTATATTGTACATTTTTACCAAGGTTATTTTATATATATATATATATATATATATATATATATATATATATATATATATATATATATATATATATATATATATATATATATATATATATATATATATATATATATTTCTAAGCTCTTTAATCGTTAGGATACTGTGACTTGCTCATTACAATTGTCAAGTGTGCAATAGAAATTTTGGAGGAGCCTTTTTGGTTTTCCCGTTCCCATGTCTTGGGCAAAATAGCCTGATTTCTTTCTTTTTTTGCATTTATTTCACGAGTATCCAGCAGGCACTTTTATACAATTTTAGGCGTTTTCACACGTTTTATGCGTTTTCGTTGCATTTTCACACTCGATTTGTAAAGACCTTTCACCTTATGTTTAATAACAAAATACTGAGCATACCATATCTGCCGCGGGAATACAATAAGTTGGCATGACAAATACCATGGATTTGTATTTCAATACACATCAATTTCACCTTCACACACTTCCAACGATCTTATCAAGTTTGGTAGGAGGGATTACTTTACAATAAATGTATGGGCTGAACTATGAGCAAATCACCGCCCTTAGATTATAAGATGTCATTTTTAGGAAAATTATTCCTTATGAGTCCCTAGAATCTTCTAAAATATTGGAATACCTGCTCAATACAATATTACTCAACATACAGAAACTACAAATCTGAAAAATGGGTAGAGTGACAGAAAAGTATTAATGGGTCAGACTTTTTATATACTATATACTATATGTTAAAAATCAAGATATTTGGTTTCTTATTCAAATTACATCTTTTACGGGCGATCCTTAGAGAACGCTCCCTGCTACCCCTCCCCCAACAAAATGTTAACATTACACCAAGGTAGAAATGAAAATAATACCTTATCAGCTCCAACTGGATTAGCCACATGAAAAGATTTAATTACATTAACCATTGTAGATACAAAAATGTACGCTTAGTAATCAATTTCTTCTTTTCTTGAAGGGCAAATAAAATGTATAATCCTAATGTACAAATGTTACAACAAAAACTTAACATAACATTAAAAGGAATTTCATGCAAGAAAAATAAAAAAAAAAACGGATACGTATTGGAAGAAAAAGAAATGAAAATGGCACATAGAAAGACACAAAGGATAAGTCAGGGAGTCGCAAAAAAAAAGAGAGAAAAAAAAACGTTAAACACTGATTAAAAAAGATTATTATTGGTTTAACTTAGTTCAACTTAAAAAAAATACACGACTTAAAAGTCTTCCATTTCGAAATTTAAAAATTCGGATTTGAAAATTTATACTACATGTACTGCCCACTTTAGCCAACCCCATTAACATTAAAATTTGGTTGGGAATTGCCACCATGAAACAAAAATTCCACCCCCCCCCCCCCAAAAAAAATACAAGTAAAATAATTTTGTCCTGTTAATTGCAAGTTTATCTAATCAGATAATATTTTGTTATTCAGTGTTATAATTTGATAGTTTTCTTTTGTTCAATTTAATGAGATGTAATTAATGTAGTATGTAGGATTAATGTAGGATTTAATTAAAGATGTAAATTAATGTGTAATTAATTTGGTAATGTGTCATAATTTGATAGTTTTCTTTTGTTAAATTTAATAAGATGTAATTAATGTAGGAATATAATTGCTCCATTTTTGATCTTTTATTACCGAGCATACAAAATATATTGTGTTGCATAACTGGGTAGATTGAAGACAGGAGTTACGATCTCTATTTTTGGTAATGACGATATAATATTACCAACACTTCTCCTTCAATACCAGATATTTGCTATAATTTTAGGAATAAGCTCCATTTAGCCACGATTCTTAAAGCTTCGAATCCACAGGTTGATGTTAAAACTCGGACAAGTCAGGAATGTCTTTTCCCGATTTGTTCGAAATTGGAGAAAGATTTTATGGCCTTTAATTCCAGCCAGTTTAATTTCAAAAAAATATTCAGTAGCGTTCATTTGGCAACTATTCTCAGGAATAAAAAATGGCAGAACGACCTTTTCTGGTGAAAAAATTACCAAGGTGGATGTTTTCTCAGTTTGAATAACATTGATAGATAGGTGGAATTATCAACAACAAAACCAATCCAAAAAGCCAAAGACCTGAACAAACATGGCGTAACATTGATCAATTTGCACTTGCATACACAATTAATACATTAAATACATAAAAAATACGATTCATTGTAAAAATAAAACTAGGCAGTGAATCCAGCTGAGATGACCCAGTAGAAGATAAAAAAAATCAAACATATTTAAACTTACTTGCTTTTCTGGAGCAGTATGAGTAAGGAAAAAAACATTATGCTTCATTCCCTTTACATTTGGATACATCAATACGGACGGATGGTTCTCCAAACTAGGATAGATAGCTGGTACAATCAGTCGAGCTACCTCAGGCCTCATCCGATGCTGTACAGACAACATTACCCTTTTCATTCCAAGATGTACAAATCGCTCAAACATTGATACGTCAAGGTTATAATATTTGCCCAAAGATGACACTGATGGGGATGGCCGTAGCTGCTGATGATCTCCTAAAAATACAAACATACTTTTGTTTACTTAGAATAAAACCTTCCTTTTTCCAGGAAGGCTCCCTATCTCCTAAAAACCTCATAGCCGTCCTAGTCGAATGATTAGCACACTAGACTTGAAATCCTTTGTCCGTCAGGACAGGGGTTCGAATCCTGGTGTCACTGGTCATTTGGTTTGCAAGAGGATGAAGTGACGAAACAAGAGAGACGAATTTTTTTAACAGGTTGTAAAACTTTAGAAAACTTCTGTTTTTGGCATATTGCTGAGAAACCCTTCGTTTGTGCAGGCAATTTTGCATATTTTTTCCGTCTCCATGGCCGGTTTACTTCCTACTACAAGGGGACCAAATAGAGGGGGGTAGAGAGGTCAAATTCCTTCTATATATTCTGAAAACTACTTTAATATACAAATGAACATTACAGCCCTTGTACTTAAAAAAAATGCATTTTTTCTGGATGTTCGTTTTAAAAAAATCCCCCCCCCTGATTTCGTGGTATATTTCCATTTTTGACGATCGTTTTAGCTTTCATTTATTCTTTAGTAGTAATTTCTTTTAATTTATTCATATGTATTAGTACTTGTTGTATGTTTTTTTTGCTATGATTGTTTATTTCATTTCTGTTCATTTCAGATTTCATTTATTCTTTAAGAGTAATTTCTTGTCGTTTCTAGTTTGAATTTCAACAGGTGTTTGTATCTGCTGGTCTTAAATTTAATATGGCCTTTACTTCTCTTAGAAAAACTTATTTTCTGGCTTTTTTTTTTTTAATTAATATAACAAAAGAACTTTTACTTATGTATGTAGCTATAGGAGGTTATAGGATTCTGACTGCAAAAATCGACTCTGCAAACGACGTTAAATTTATTTATGTGCAAAATTCATTTTCAGCCAAATTAACACAAAACAGCACAATCATAACTCTAACCCACACTTATAATAAAGGATAAAGATCCTCCAGAGCCATTACTGGCGCATAGGGCGTCAAATTGACGTTTCAGTTGCTGGATGTTTTTTACAGGGACAAGTAGCAAGCTTGTCACCACAAGCTTCCACACACACAAGCACCCACACTTATGGACTCTTATAACTCTCGCGCCCCTCTTGTACTATTTTGCTTCTCCCTTCTCTCAAAAAGAAACAAAATCCTCCCTAGACAAATTTGTTCTTATGAGACTGATGAAATTCTGCAATTATTTTCTCTTAATGAGCATTAATGTACACCGTATTTATATGCTAAAATTTACTTTCACAAACTAAATACCCTACTGTTAAAGTAACAAAATCCAATTAGATCAAAATCAACCCTAGACGAGATGGTCCAACGTACTATAGCCCCTGTAAACAGAGCGCGATTTATTGCAATGCATTGCAAATAAACAAATAGACAGACAAATAAACAGACGAAATGGTCTATAGAGTAGGTTATTTTGTCTCTCGCCATGGCAAACGGAGCAGCTTTCACAGGTCAAAATGAAATTTAATATTTTCCTATATTTTAATAAGTAATGAAGACAAAAATGCTCACCAATGAGTATTAAGTGTTGACAATCGGTCGTCATTGGAATTAGCGTATGAACTTCAAGGGCTTCTGCGGCTTCTTCGACGACAACTGAAGAACAAAAGCTTTTAACGTTAGCAATGACTTTTTTTAAGGAAATAGGTAAGACAATAAAAAAAAGTAAAATGAAGGTACACTCTGAAAGGATCTGGTTAGACAGGTCCCTTGATCCTGTTGAAAGATTCCCTGTACTGACGTTGATGCTTTCCTGCGAGTGCAAAGACCCCTCAAGGAAGGCGATGATTTCCTACGACACGATAAGGTTACGTTATTCACAGGATAGGGAGGTTACATTTTGGAAAACTGTCTTTTCACCGTCTTGCTTTTTAATATAAAATAATTGAATAAGTTTTTATGCCAATTAAAGTAAACGAGTTGTACTGCAGTTAGAGCTTCAATCTTCAGCAATCTAGACTGAACTCCTAAGTAAACCTAAACAGAATCACATAACAGAGGGGATTGTGACATCATTGTTTTAACGGTACAGTTTTAAATACTTAGTTGTATTTGCACATCAGAAACAGTTCTTCTTCTGGTATGGTATTTATATCTAAATCAGGTATATAGTATGTTCTATCGAGACAATGATATATGCATAACAGTATCTTACAGCAATGAATTGGTTTCATGACAATATATACACTTATTTTTTTTACAACAATGATTTTTTGTTTCAGTCATAATCACTAGTTAACATCAACACTATCAATAAGATCGAGGACAGGCTTATTTTTAAACCGAAGTTTACCGTCTTTTTTTCAATAATGGCTTTTTTTTAATTTCTTTTGTCGTTTGGATAAAATCCTTTCAAAAAATGAACCGGTCGTGAAGAGGACAAAAATCTTCTTTTAGAAAAGGGGGCAGAATTTTTTTTTTCTAGCATTTTTAGATTCTAAAACCCCTTCAATAACATTCAGACATCTGACATGAACAATTTCAAGGTTAAATATTTACACTTGGAACTTTTAATGATATTATTTCTTTGATTAAATTTTTGAAGAAAAAAAATCCCAGTAAAACAAACCGCAGCAATTCTAAAACCCAAAACGAGCAAAAATAAGGTTATGTGATAAGTAAAATTCCATCTAGGGCGAATCGAAGAAACAAGACATAAACCATCACCCAAGCGTCATAAAGCTTACGCCAAATAGAATGAAAAACTTGCAAAACCAAAGAGAATATCAAAACCAAACCAAAACCAAAACCCAAACCGTTGAATTCATTTAAAGGAATCCAACGGATACAACTCAAGGGGGAAAACCGAGACAATAGGTTTTCTAGTGGCAAATAATGCCCTAGATTTTCAGCAGAGCGGTGCCATGAATTCATTAAAAAAGAAAGGAAATGAAAAAGAAAGGAAAGTTTAAAAGTATTTAAAACCTACTAGTACAAAACACAATGTAGCGTCAGAAGACTTTAATAGAAAAGCAGTAAACGTCATATAGAACTGGAGAATTGACATAATTAATCTCCAGTGTTATAGGAATAGAACTGAATTTTCTTTGGGAAGGACAATTAATCTGCATTTTTGTTTTATTCTCAAGAATTGTCTTATGTCAAAGTCCAGTCTGTACGGGTTAGGCCTAAGTTAACTTGAGAATATCTTGCCAGATTCAGTAGGATAGTTGACTTCAAGCTGGTAGGTCTTCTGATGACTAAAGTCCGCATTATTTACCCTCCCCTACGTTAAAAGAATCTGAGAGGTCAAAAATGGAGCAGTTCAAGGCAGAATAAATTGGTAATAAAAATGATTAAGTGCTAGATGGTGTGTGATTTTTTTCAAAATAGATTCAGTTACAATGTTAGTCTTCGTTCTTTAATAGGTTGCCCCTCAGAGTAGTCATGATCGTGCAGTTTTCCATTCTCAATACCCTTAAACCATCTATTTTGTGAGACGAAGCTTAGAAATACGAAGCCGTCTCCAGGGATCATAATCTCTAATTCATGCATTAATGGGATTTCTTTTTGGTGTACGCTTGTGTGTTCGAGAACCAATCATACATTTACCTATATTTGTCAACAGATCTAGTAATACTGATTATTGAATGACTCAGTTTTGTCCTATTGGGATAATTAAATTTAAAAAAAAGTTTGTTTTTTAACTGGAAGCAAGGAGCGACATTAAAACATAAAACGAACAGAAATTACTTCGTATATGAAAGGGGCTGCCCCCTCCTCAACACTCCGCTCTTTATGCTAAAGTTTGACACTAATTTCTGTTCATTTTAAGTTTTAATGTCGCTCCTCACTTTCAGTTAAAGAATTTGTTTTTTTTATTTTATTTCTGAACGTTTTTGAATCAATGCATGTTTTGATTTTGGCTCTCCGCAGATGAAAAATTAAAACGAAATTTGCATATTTATTTGTTTGGCTAAATGGTTTTCTCATAGTTTTGGTCGAAAGATTTTGAGAAAAAAGGAGCGGGGGAGGAGGCCTAGATGCCCTCCAATGTTTTGGCTACTTAAAAAGGCAACTAGAACTTTTAACTTTTTACGAACGTCTTTATTAGTAAAAGATATACGTAACTTACAAATTAGCTTACGTAACGAACTTCTGTATTCTCATGTTTTTATTATGTATATGAGGTGGTTCACCTCCTCGTCAGTACCTCGCTCTTTAAACTAAAGCTTACACTTTGTCCCCCTTAAGAATGGCCCCTGAATCACAAAGGCCGTAGAATAAATAGTTGAAATTACTAAAAATACTTTAGCGTAAAGAGCAAGGTATTAGGAGGTGAGCCCCTCATATGAGTAATAATTTTTGTTCGTTTTAATTTTTAATGCTGCTCCTACTTTCAGTTGAAAAAACCTTTTCATATTTATTTTTTCATTTTTTTTTTAAACTTGTAGCCCCTCCCACAGGGACTGTGGGGGAGCAAGTCGTCCCCAAAGACATAATTATAAGGTTTTTCGACTATGCTGAATAAAATGGCTATCTCAGAATTTTGATCCGGTGACTTTGGAAAAATGATTAGCGTGGGAGGGGGTCTAGGTGCTTTCCAATTTTTGGTCATTTAAAAAGGGCACTAGAACCTTTCATTTCCGTTAGAATGAACCCTCTTGCAACATTCTAGGACCGCTGGGTCAATACGATCATCCCTGGAAAAAAAAAAACAAAAAAAAAAAAACACGCATCCGTGATCTGCCTTCTGGGAAAAAAAATACATAATTCCACATTTTTGTAGATAGGAGATTGAAACTCGTACAATAGAATTCTCTGATAAGCTCAATCTGATGGTGTGATTTTCGTTAAGATTCTATAGCTTTTAGGGGGCGTTTCCCCCTATTTTCTAAAATAACGCAAATTTTCTCAGGCTCGTAACTTTTGATGGGTAAGACTAAACTTGATGAAACTTATATATATAAATTCAGCATTAAAATGCGATTCATTTGATGTAGCTATTGGTATCAAAATTCCGTTTTTTACAGTTTTGGTTATTATTGAGCCGGGTCGCTCCTTACTACAGTTCGTTACCACGAGGTGTTTGATCAATTTTACGAATATAGTTAGAAGAAGAAAGTTTGCTTGAAAAGAATCGTAACAAATCATTTCCATCACTGATACTAAAAATTCAAGATTAACGACTTTTAACCTCAATTTGTTCAGAAAATCTAAACAAATCTTAGCCTGATTGCAGGAGAAATCTTAAACTAATTAAAAACTGAACGGAATGTAAATTAGAAAGGAAAATCGACTCCTAGAGTTTAAAAATTTCCTTCCTCTTCGTATCTTTGCCAGAAAAAAATGAATTTTATAAAAATTACACATAAGTTTTTCTGGTCTAAATCAGGGTATGAGGGGTATATATTTCCGGAGGGGGTTACACTGAATATCGTTTTTAGGTCTATAATTCACTTCACAAGCAAAACTCGGTTTCTTAGTACTGGATCATAAAACTGATAAGTAGTCAAAATAGGCCTCTTAACAAATTGCCTGAATGTCAATTCTGGAAGGGTGAAAGCTGCTTTTCAGTAATGTTTGGTGTAGTACAAAAATTGTTAAAATATTTACAAAGACGTTACGATTCAAGGCTTAGTAATTACTACATTAGTTTTAAAATCATATCTACTTCAAATACTTCAGTAATCTCATTTTTTCTATTCCATTTCCTATTGCTCTGCATTTGAAGAACAGTTCAACCAATAGGGCAATGCTTTATTTTAGTGCTATTTCATTATAATATACATTTATTTTTTATTTAATGCACACATTTTTTGAAATTCTCAGTAGCTATGATTTTTGTTTTGTCTTTATGTGGCCTGCTGATATCAATGCTATTTATTCATTAATATAAATTGGCGAACCCACAAGCAAATTAATTTCATAAAAATCATAAATAATATTTCAATAAATTACGTATAAATACAGTTTTACGTTCAATCAGTTTCATCACCCACCCATAATCACGGAAAAGGACATTATGTCCCGCCAAAGTCTTCTTTTGGAATTTTTGAACAGAACACCAAATAAAGGGTATTCTGTTCTATTAAAGAAAGGAAAATAAACCATAAACATTGAAAGAAGAAAATTGGTTTTTTGTATAAAAATTAATCCTATTATTTGATAAGAACATTGACTTCTTTACAGGGAGTGAGAAAAGAGCACTTTTTCATAGTATTATATTGGTTTTGCTTTAATTTGAGTAGTAAAAGCGTGGTTCAATTTTTTTTTTTTTGCTTATTTACATCTTATGCTTCACCGACTCTTTTTACTTCTATTGAAAGCAGAAGCTCAAGATAACAATAAATGATATATTTTACTTCTAAGGCTTAAAATCCTTAACAATGCTTTTCATAGCTGTTTTTGAAAATAGTTTTCGTACAAGAATTAAAAAAAAGAATAACAAGGATTTCTAATTCCTTTAGAAATTTCTGAATAGGAAATAAAGCTAATATAGTTGTTATTAAAGCATTGATAAAACTCAATTGATGAAACTCAAAAATTTCGGGACGGGTAGGAACAACAATACCAGGAACAAACTTACTGATTTTCGATGAAAGCCGAGTGACTAATTTGTCATTTTTGGCACATCCAGTGGTAGTTATAGCGACAACGTCCATAGTTTTACAAAGATATGCATCTCTTACAATTTCCATCTCTTCTATTTCATCTTTGAGCTCTTTATGACGACGTTCAAGAGGTGCTTTATCCGAGCGTAGTTTGCTTAAAATCTCCTGACGCCATTGAGCATAAATAATCCATCTTTCAGGATACTTCAGACTTGACCAGTTGTTGCTTTTAGGTAAGACGGGGGTCTGTTTAGTCAATCCACAGGGGAGTTTGACTAGAATCTTTGTCACAAGTTCACAAATCTTATGTTGCCTAAATAAAAATTTCCCATAAAAAACAGCTTAGAAAAATCTGGTAACTAGATATTAAGATAAAGACCAATATGATTTCATAGAATGGATGTGCTAAAAAGTGTTCAGTTAAGCATGTAGTTACTTTATCCATGTCAGTAGGAATTAATCCAGATTTTTGCAAACTATTTGTCAATTCCTTGAATTAGCACCGAGTTTGTGATAGTATATAGTTCTCTTAATCTGCTCACAAAAGACTCAGTCAAGGAAAATTCAAAAACGGCAACGTTTTAAAAACAAATATGTATTTGGATCACAATTACATCTTGAAAAAGAGGATATATTATTTAAATTTCTATTTGACAAGGTCGTTTCACACTG